>NW_027076045.1:0-33189 GCF_963932015.1 Anas acuta | reverse complement strand
GCATGTGGGGCTGCGTTAAGGCTCCCCTGGGGAGTTCACTTGTACCCAAAGCCTTCCTCTGGGGGCACTTTTGGATGGGCGAATTAGGCTTTTAACGCAATTTCTGGGGCCCGAGTTTTCAGTCGTCTGCCATGCGGGCCAGGGTTATATTTAGGGTTGCTGTGAAAGAGCGAATACGGAGGGTCCAGTTGCATGTGGGGCTGCGTTAAGGCTCCCCTGGGGAGTCCAGTTGTACCCAAAGCCTTCCTTTGGGGGCACATTTGGGTGGGCGAACGGGGCTCGTAACACATTTTCTGTGGCCCGAGCTTTCAGTCGACTGCCAGGCGTGCTAGGGCTATATTTAGGCTTGCGGTGAAAGAGTGAACGCGGAGGGTCCAGTTGCATGTGGGGCTGCATAAAGGCTCCCCTGGGGAGTTCAGTTGGACCCAAAGCCTTCCTTTGGGGGCACTTCTGGATGGGTGAATGGGGCTTGAAACGCATTTTCTGGAGCCCGAGTTTTCAGTCTTCTGCCATGGTGGCTAGGGGTATATTTGGGGTTGCTCGTAAACAGTGAACAAGGAGGGTCCAGTTGCATGTGGGGCTGCGTAAAGGCTCCCCTGGGGAGTTCAGTTGTACCCAAAGCCTTCCTCTGGGGGCACTTTTGGATGGGCGAATTAGCCTTTTAATGCATTTTCTGGGGCCCGAGTTTTCAGTCGACTGCCAGGCGGGCCCCGGCTATATTTAGGGTTGCTGTGAAAGAGCGAATACGGAGGGTCCAGTTGCATGTGGGGCTGCGTTAAGGCTCCCCTGGGGAGTCCAGTTGTACCCAAAGCCTTCCTTTGGGGGCACTTTGGGATGGTCTAAGGGGAATCGCAATGCGTTTTCTGAGGCCCGCTTTTTCAGTCTTCTCCCATTGCTCCGAGGGCTATATTTAGGCTTGCGGTGAAAGAGTGAACGCGGAGGGTCCAGTTGCATGTGGGGCTGCATAAAGGCTCCCCTGGGGAGTTCAGTTGGACCCAAAGCCTTCCTTTGGGGGCACTTCTGGATGGGTGAATGGGGCTTGAAACGCATTTTCTGGAGCCCGAGTTTTCAGTCTTCTGCCATGGTGGCTAGGGGTATATTTAGGGTTGCTCGTAAACAGTGAACAAGGAGGGTCCAGTTGCATGTGGGGCTGCGTAAAGGCTCCCCTGGAGAGTTCAGTTGTACCCAAAGCCTTCCTTTGGGGGCACTTTTGGATGGTCAAATGGGGCTTGTAGCACGTTTTCTGGGGCCCGAGTTTTCAGTCGACTGCCAGGCGGGCCCCGGCTATATTTAGGGTTGCTGTGAATGAGCGAATACGGAGGGACCAGTTGCATGTGGGGCTGCGTAAAGGCTCCCCTGGGGAGTTCACTTGTACCCAAAGCCTTCCTTTGGGGGCACTTCTGGATGGGCGAATGGGGCTTTAAACGCTCTTTCTGTGGCCTGAGTTTTCTGTTTTCTGCCATGCGGGCCAGGGTTATATATAGGGTTGATTGTAAACAGTGAACAAGGAGGGTCCAGTTGCATGTGGGGCTGCGTAAAGGCTCCCCTGGTGAGTTCAGTTGTACCCAAAGCCTTCCTCTGGGGGCACTTTTGAATGGGCGAATTAGGCTTTTAATGCATTTTCTGGAGCCCGAGTTTTCAGTCGACTGCCAGGCGGGCCAGGGCTATATTTAGGGTTGCTGTGAAAGAGCGAATACGGAGGGTCCAGTTGCATGTGGGGCTGCGTTAAGGCTCCCCTGGGGAGTCCAGTTGTACCCAAAGCCTTCCTTTGGGGGCACTTTTGGATGGTCCAAGGGGAATCGCAATGCGTTTTCTGAGGCCCGCTTTTTCAGTCTTCTCCCATTGCGCCGAGGGATATATATTTAGGCTTGCGGTGAAAGAGTGAACGCGGAGGGTCCAGTTGCATGTGGGGCTGCATAAAGGCTCCCCTGGGGAGTTCAGTTGTACCCAAAGCCTTCCTTTGGGGACACTTCTGGATGGGCGAAAGGGGCTTGAAACGCTTTTTCTGTGGCCCGAGTTTTCAGTCTTCTGCCATGCGGGCCAGGGTTATATTTAGGGTTGCTGTGAAAGAGCGAACACGGAGGGTCCAGTTGCATGTGGGGCTGCATAAAGGCTCCCCTGGGGAGTTCACTTGTACCCAAAGCCTTCCTTTGGGGGCACTTTTGGATGGTCGAATGGGGCTTGTAGCACATTTTCTGGGGCCCGATTTTTCAGTCGTCTGCCATGCGGGCCAGGGTTATATTTAGGGTTGCTGTGAAAGAGCGAATACGGAGGGTCCAGTTGCATGTGGGGCTGCATAAAGGCTCCCCTGGGGAGTTCAGTTGGACCCAAAGCCTTCCTTTGGGGGCACTTCTGGATGGGCGAAAGGGGCTTGAAACGCTTTTTCTGTGGCCCGAGTTTTCAGTCTTCTGCCATGCTGGCTAGGGTTATATTTAGGGTTGCTGTGAAAGAGCGAATACGGAGGGTCCAGTTGCATGTGGGGCTGCGTAAAGGCTCCCCTGGGGAGTTCAGATGTATCCAAAGCCTTCCTTTGGGGTTACTTTTAGATGGGCGAATGGGGCTCGTAACACATTTTCTGTGGCCCGAGCTTTCTGTCGACTGCCAGGCGTGCTAGGGCTATATTTAGGCTTGCGGTGAAAGAGTGAACCCGGAGGGTCCAGTTGCATGTGGGGCTGCATAAAGGCTCCCCTGGGGAGTTCACTTGTACCCAAAGCCTTCCTTTGGGGGCACTTCTGGATGGGCGAAAGGGGCTTGAAACGCTTTTTCTGTGGCCCGAGTTTTCAGTCTTCTGCCATGGTGGCTAGGGGTATATTTAGGGTTGCTCGTAAACAGTGAACAAGGAGGGTCCAGTTGCATGTGGGACTGTGTAAAGGCTCCCCTGGGGAGTTCAGTTGTACCCAAAGCCTTCCTCTGGGGGCACTTTTGGATGGGCGAATTAGGCTTTTAACAGTTTTTCTGGGGCCCGAGTTTCCAGTCGACTGCCAGGCGGGCCAGGGCTATATTTAGGGTTGCTGTGAAAGAGCGAATACGGAGGGTCCAGTTGCATGTGGGGCTGCGTTAAGGCTCCCCTGGGGAGTTCACTTGTACCCAAAGCCTTCCTCTGGGGGCACTTTTGGGTGGGCGAACGGGGCTCGTAACACATTTTCTGTGGCCCGAACTTTCAGTCGACTGCCAGGCGTGCTATGGCTATATTTAGGCTTGCGGTGAAAGAGTGAACCCGGAGGGTCCAGTTGCATGTGGGGCTGCATAAAGGCTCCCCTGGGGAATTCAGTTGTACCCAAAGCCTTCCTTTGGGGGCACTTCTGGATGGGTGAATGGGGCTTGAAACGCATTTTCTGGAGCCCGAGTTTTCAGTCTTCTGCCATGGTGGCTAGGGGTATATTTAGGGTTCCTCGTAAACAGTGAACAAGGAGGGTCCAGTTGCATGTGGGGCTGCGTAAAGGCTCCCCTGGGGAGTTCAGTTGTACCCAAAGCCTTCCTCTGGGGGCACTTTTGGATGGGCGAATTAGCCTTTTAATGCATTTTCTGGGGCCCGAGTTTTCAGTCGACTGCCAGGCGGGCCAGGGCTATATTTAGGGTTGCTGTGAAAGAGCGAATACGGAGGGTCCAGTTGCATGTGGGGCTGCGTTAAGGCTCCCCTGGGGAGTCCAGTTGTACCCAAAGCCTTCCTTTGGGGGCACTTTGGGATGGTCTAAGGGGAATCGCAATGCGTTTTCTGAGGCCCGCTTTTTCAGTCTTCTCCCATTGCTCCGAGGGCTATATTTAGGCTTGCGGTGAAAGAGTGAACGCGGAGGGTCCAGTTGCATGTGGGGCTGCATAAAGGCTCCCCTGGGGAGTTCACTTGTACCCAAAGCCTTCCTTTGGGGGCACTTCTGGATGGGTGAATGGGGCTTGAAACGCATTTTCTGGAGCCCGAGTTTTCAGTCTTCTGCCATGGTGGCTAGGGGTATATTTAGGGTTGCTTGTAAACAGCGAACACGGGGGGTCCAGTTGCGTATAAGCCTGCATAAAGGCTCCCCTGGGAAGTGCAGTTGTACCCAAAGCCTTCCTTTGGGGGCACTTTTGGATGGTCGAATGGGGCTTGTAGCACGTTTTCTGGGGCCCGAGTTTTCAGTCTTCTGCCATGCTGGCTAGGGTTATATTTAGGGTTGCTGTAAAGAGCGAACACGGAGGGTCCAGTTGCATGTGGGGCTGCGTAAAGGCTCCCCTGGGGAGTTCAGATGTACCCAAAGCCTTCCTTTGGGGGCACTTTTGGATGGTCAAATGGGGCTTGTAGCACGTTTTCTGGGGCCCGAGTTTTCAGTCGACTGCAAGGCGGGCCCCGGCTATATTTATGGTTGCTGTGAAAGAGCGAATACGGAGGGTCCAGTTGCATGTGGGGCTGCATAAAGGCTCCCCTGGGGAGTTCACTTGTACCCAAAGCCTTCCTCTGGGGGCACTTTTGGATGGGCGAATTAGGCTTTTAATGCATTTTCTGGGGCCTGAGTTTTCAGTCGATTGCCAGGCGGGCCAGGGCTATATTTAGGGTTGCTGTGAAAGAGCGAATACGGAGGGTCCAGTTGCATGTGGGGCTGCGTAAAGGCTCCCCTGGGGAGTTCAGATGTACCCAAAGCCTTCCTTTGGGGGCACTTTTGGATGGGCGAATGGGGCTCGTAACACATTTTCTGTGGCCCGAGCTTTCAGTCGACTGCCAGGAGTGCTAGGCCTATATTTAGGCTTGCGGTGAAAGAGTGAACCCGGAGGGTCCAGTTGCATGTGGGGCTGCATAAAGGCTCCCCTGGGGAGTTCACTTGTACCCAAAGCCTTCCTCTGGGGGCACTTTTGGATGGGCGAATTAGGCTTTTAATGCATTTTCTGGGGCCCGAGTTTTCAGTCGACTGCCAGGCTGGCCAGGGCTATATTTAGGGTTGCTGTGAAAGAGCGAATACGGAGGGTCCAGTTGCATGTGGGGCTGCATAAAGGCTCCCCTGGGGAGTTCAGTTGTACCCAAAGCCTTCCTTTGGGGGCACTTCTGGATGGGTGAATGGGGCTTGAAACGCATTTTCTGGAGCCCGAGTTTTCAGTCTTCTGCCATCGTGGCTAGGGGTATATTTAGGGTTCCTCGTAAACAGTGAACGCGGAGGGTCCAGTTGCATGTGGGGCTGCTTAAAGGCTCCCCTGGGGAGTTCACTTGTACCCAAAGCCTTCCTCTGGGGGCACTGTTGGATGGACGAATTAGGCTTTTAACAGTTTTTCTGGGGCCCGAGTTTTCAGTCGACTGCCAGGCGGGCCCCGGCTATATTTAGGGTTGCTGTGAAAGAGCGAATACAGAGGGTCCAGTTGCATGTGGGGCTGCGTTAAGGCTCCCCTGGGGAGTTCACTTGTACCCAAAGCCTTCCTCTGGGTGCGCTTTGGGATGGTCGAAGGGGAATCGCAATGCGTTTTCTGAGGCCCGTTTTTTCAGTCTTCTCCCATTGCGCTGAGGGCTATATTTAGGCTTGCGGTGAAAGAGTGAACGCGGAGGGTCCAGTTGCATGTGGGGCTGCATAAAGGCTCCCCTGGGGAGTTCACTTGTACCCAAAGCCTTCCTTTGGGGGCACTTCTGGATGGGTGAATGGGGCTTGAAACGCATTTTCTGGAGCCCGAGTTTTCAGTCTTCTGCCATGGTGGCTAGGGGTATATTTAGGGTTGCTCGTAAACAGTGAACAAGGAGGGTCCAGTTGCATGTGGGGCTGCATAAAGGCTCCCCTGGGGAGTTCAGTTGTACCCAAAGCCTTCCTTTGGGGGCTCTTCTGGATGGGCGAAAGGGGCTTGAAACGCTTTTTCTGTGTCCCGAGTTTTCAGTTTTCTGCCATGCTGGCTAGTGTTATATTTAGGGTTGCTTGTAAACAGCGAACACGGAGGGTCCAGTTGCGTATGGGCCTGCATAAAGGCTCCCCTGGGGAGTTCAGTTGTACCCAAAGCCTTCCTTTGGGGGCACTTTTGGATGGTCAAATGGGGCTTGTAGCACGTTTTCTGGGGCCCGAGTTTTCAGTCGTCTGCCATGCGGGCCAGGGTTATATTTAGGGTTGCTGTGAAAGAGCGAATACGGAGGGTCCAGTTGCATGTGGGGCTGCGTTAAGGCTCCCCTGGGGAGTTCACTTGTACCCAAAGCCTTCCTTTGGGGGCACTTCTGGATGGGCGAAAGGGGCTTGAAACGCTTTTTCTGTGGCCCGAGTTTTCAGTCTTCTGCCATGGTGGCTAGGGTTATATTTAGGGTTGATGTAAAGAGCGAACACGGAGGGTCCAGTTGCATGTGGGGCTGCGTAAAGGCTCCCCTGGGGAGTTCAGATGTATCCAAAGCCTTCTTTTGGGGGCACTTTTGGATGGGCGAATGGGGCTCGTAACACATTTTCTGTGGCCCAAGCTTTCAGTCGACTGCCAGGCGTGCTAGGGCTATATTTAGGCTTGCGGTGAAAGAGTGAACCCGGAGGGTCCAGTTGCATGTGGGGCTACATAAAGGCTCCCCTGGGGAGTTCAGTTGTACCCAAAGCCTTCCTTCGGGGGCACTTCTGGATGGGTGAATGGGGCTTGAAACGCATTTTCTGGAGCCCGAGTTTTCAGTCTTCTGCCATGGTGGCTAGGGGTATATTTAGGGTTGCTCGTAAACAGTGAACAAGGAGGGTCCAGTTGCATGTGGGGCTGCATAAAGGCTCCCCTGGGGAGTTCACTAGTACCCAAAGCCTTCCTCTGGGGGCACTTTTGGATGGACGAATTAGCATTTTAACAGTTTTTCTGGGGCCCGAGTTTTCAGTCGACTGCCAGGCGGGCCAGGGCTATATTTAGGGTTGCTGTGAAAGAGCGAATACGGAGGGTCCAGTTGCATGTGGGGCTGCGTTAAGGCTCCCCTGGGGAGTTCAGTTGTACCCAAAGCCTTCCTCTGGGGGCACTTCTGGATGGGCGAATTAGGCTTTTAACGCATTTTCTGGGGCCCGAGTTTTCAGTCGACTGCCAGGCGGGCCAGGGCTATATTTAGGGTTGCTGTGAAAGAGCGAATACGGAGGGTCCAGTTGCATGTGGGGCTGCGTTAAGGCTCCCCTGGGGAGTTCAGTTGTACCCAAAGCCTTCCTTTGGGGGCACTTTGGGATGGTCTAAGGGGAATCGCAATGCGTTTTCTGAGGCCCGCTTTTTCAGTCTTCTCCCATTGCGCCGAGGGCTATATTTAGGCTTGCGGTGAAAGAGTGAACGCGGAGGGTCCAGTTGCATGTGGGGCTGCATAAAGGCTCCCCTGGGGAGTTCACTAGTACCCAAAGCCTTCCTCTGGGGGCACTTTTGGATGGGCGAATTAGGCTTTTAACGCATTTTCTGTGGCCCGAGTTTTCAGCCTTCTGCCATGCGGGCCAGGGTTATATTTAGGGTTGCTGTGAAAGAGCGAACACGGAGGGTCCAGTTGCATGTGGGGCTGCATAAAGGCTCCCCTGGGGAGTTCACTTGTACCCAAAGCCTTCCTTTGGGGGCACTTTTGGATGGTCGAATGGGGCTTGTAGCACGTTTTCTGGGGCCCGATTTTTCAGTCGTCTGCCATGCGGGCCAGGGTTATATTTAGGGTTGCTGTGAAAGAGCGAATACGGAGGGTCCAGTTGCATGTGGGGCTGCATAAAGGCTCCCCTGGGGAGTTCAGTTGGACCCAAAGCCTTCCTATGGGGGCACTTCTGGATGGGTGAATGGGGCTTGAAACGCATTTTCTGGAGCCCGAGTTTTCAGTCTTCTGCCATGGTGGCTAGGGCTATATTTAGGGTTGCTCGTAAACAGTGAACAAGGAGGGTCCAGTTGCATGTGGGGCTGCGTAAAGGCTCCCCTGGGGAGTTCACTTGTACCCAAAGCCTTCCTCTGGGGGCACTTTTGGATGGGCGAATTAGGCTTTTAATGCATTTTCTGGAGCCCGAGTTTTCAGTCGACTGCCAGGCGGGCCAGGGCTATATTTAGGGTTGCTGTGAAAGAGCGAATACGGAGGGTCCAGTTGCATGTGGGGCTGCATAAAGGCTCCCCTGGGGAGTTCACTTGTACCCAAAGCCTTCCTTTGGGGGCACTTCTGGATGGGCGAAAGGGGCTTGAAACGCTTTTTCTGTGGCCCGAGTTTTCAGTCTTCTGCCATGGTGGCTAGTGTTATATTTAGGGTTGATGTAAAGAGCGAACACGGAGGGTCCAGTTGCATGTGGGGCTGCGTAAAGGCTCCCCTGGGGAGTTCAGATGTATCCAAAGCCTTCTTTTGGAGGCACTTTTGGATGGGCGAATGGGGCTCGTAACACATTTTCTGTGGCCCAAGCTTTCAGTCGACTGCCAGGCGTGCTAGGGCTATATTTAGGCTTGCGGTGAAAGAGTGAACGCGGAGGGTCCAGTTGCATGTGGGGCTACATAAAGGCTCCCCTGGGGAGTTCACTTGTACCGAAAGCCTTCCTTTGGGGGCACTTCTGGATGGGTGAATGGGGCTTGAAACGCATTTTCTGGAGGCCGAGTTTTCAGTCTTCTGCCATGGTGGCTAGGGGTATATTTAGGGTTGCTCGTAAACAGTGAACAAGGAGGGTCCAGTTGCATGTGGGGCTGCGTAAAGGCTCCCCTGGGGAGTTCAGTTGTACCCAAAGCCTTCCTCTGGGGGCACTTTTGGATGGGCGAATTAGGCTTTTAATGCATTTTCTGGGGCCCGAGTTTTCAGTCGACTGCCAGGCGGGCCAGGGCTATATTTAGGGTTGCTGTGAAAGAGCGAATACGGAGGGTCCAGTTGCATGTGGGGCTGCGTTAAGGCTCCCCTGGGGAGTCCAGTTGTACCCAAAGCCTTCCTTTGGGGGCACTTTTGGATGGTCTCAGGGGAATCGCAATGCGTTTTCTGAGGCCCGCTTTTTCAGTCTTCTCCCATTGCGCCGAGGGCTATATTTAGGCTTGCGGTGAAAGAGTGAACGCGGAGGGTCCAGTTGCATGTGGGGCTGCATAAAGGCTCCCCTGGGGAGTTCACTTGTACCCAAAGCCTTCCTTTGGGGGCACTTCTGGATGGGTGAATGGGGCTTGAAACGCATTTTCTGGAGCCCGAGTTTTCAGTCTTCTGCCATGGTGGCTAGGGGTATATTTAGGGTTGCTTGTAAACAGCGAACACGGGGGGTCCAGTTGCGTATAAGCCTGCATAAAGGCTCCCCTGGGAAGTGCAGTTGTACCCAAAGCCTTCCTTTGGGGGCACTTCTGGATGGGCGAAAGTGGCTTGAAACGCTTTTTCTGTGGCCCGAGTTTTCAGTCTTCTGCCATGCGGGCCAGGGTTATATTTAGGGTTGCTGTGAAAGAGCGAACACGGAGGGTCCAGTTGCATGTGGGGCTGCATAAAGGCTCCCCTGGGGAGTTCACTTGTACCCAAAGCCTTCCTTTGGGGGCACTTTTGGATGGTCGAATGGGGCTTGTAGCACGTTTTCTGGGGCCCGATTTTTCAGTCGTCTGCCATGCGGGCCAGGGTTATATTTAGGGTTGCTGTGAAAGAGCGAATACGGAGGGTCCAGTTGCATGTGGGGCTGCATAAAGGCTCCCCTGGGGAGTTCAGTTGGACCCAAAGCCTTCCTATGGGGGCACTTCTGGATGGGTGAATGGGGCTTGAAACGCATTTTCTGGAGCCCGAGTTTTCAGTCTTCTGCCATGGTGGCTAGGGGTATATTTAGGGTTGCTCGTAAACAGTGAACAAGGAGGGTCCAGTTGCATGTGGGGCTGCGTAAAGGCTCCCCTGGGGAGTTCACTTGTACCCAAAGCCTTCCTCTGGGGGCACTTTTGGATGGGCGAATTAGGCTTTTAATGCATTTTCTGGAGCCCGAGTTTTCAGTCGACTGCCAGGCGGGCCAGGGCTATATTTAGGGTTGCTGTGAAATAACGAATACGGAGGGTCCAGTTGCATGTGGGGCTGCATAAAGGCTCCCCTGGGGAGTTCACTTGTACCCAAAGCCTTCCTTTGGGGGCACTTCTGGATGGGCGAAAGGGGCTTGAAACGCTTTTTCTGTGGCCCGAGTTTTCAGTCTTCTGCCATGGTGGCTAGGGTTATATTTAGGGTTGATGTAAAGAGCGAACACGGAGGGTCCAGTTGCATGTGGGGCTGCGTAAAGGCTCCCCTGGGGAGTTCAGATGTATCCAAAGCCTTCTTTTGGAGGCACTTTTGGATGGGCGAATGGGGCTCGTAACACATTTTCTGTGGCCCAAGCTTTCAGTCGACTGCCAGGCGTGCTAGGGCTATATTTAGGCTTGCGGTGAAAGAGTGAACCCGGAGGGTCCAGTTGCATGTGGGGCTACATAAAGGCTCCCCTGGGGAGTTCACTTGTACCCAAAGCCTTCCTTTGGGGGCACTTCTGGATGGGTGAATGGGGCTTGAAACGCATTTTCTGGAGCCCGAGTTTTCAGTCTTCTGCCATGGTGGCTAGGGGTATATTTAGGGTTGCTCGTAAACAGTGAACAAGGAGGGTCCAGTTGCATGTGGGGCTGCGTAAAGGCTCCCCTGGGGAGTTCAGTTGTACCCAAAGCCTTCCTCTGGGGGCACTTTTGGATGGGCGAATTAGCCTTTTAATGCATTTTCTGGGGCCCGAGTTTTCAGTCGACTGCCAGGCGGGCCAGGGCTATATTTAGGGTTGCTGTGAAAGAGCGAATACGGAGGGTCCAGTTGCATGTGGGGCTGCGTTAAGGCTCCCCTGGGGAGTCCAGTTGTACCCAAAGCCTTCCTTTGGGGGCACTTTTGGATGGTCCAAGGGGAATCGCAATGCGTTTTCTGAGGCCCGCTTTTTCAGTCTTCTCCCATTGCGCCGAGGGCTATATTTAGGCTTGCGGTGAAAGAGTGAACCCGGAGGGTCCAGTTGCATGTGGGGCTGCATAAAGGCTCCCCTGGGGAGTTCACTTGTACCCAAAGCCTTCCTTTGGGGGCACTTCTGGATGGGTGAATGGGGCTTGAAACGCATTTTCTGGAGCCCGAGTTTTCAGTCTTCTGCCATGGTGGCTAGGGGTATATTTAGGGTTGCTTGTAAACAGCGAACACGGGGGGTCCAGTTGCGTATAAGCCTGCATAAAGGCTCCCCTGGGAAGTGCAGTTGTACCCAAAGCCTTCCTTTGGGGGCACTTCTGGATGGTCGAATGGGGCTTGTAGCACGTTTTCTGGGGCCCGAGTTTTCAGTCTTCTGCCATGCTGGCTAGGGTTATATTTAGTGTTGCTGTAAAGAGCGAACACGGAGGGTCCAGTTGCATGTGGGGCTGCGTTAAGGCTCCCCTGGGGAGTCCAGTTGTACCCAAAGCCTTCCTTTGGGGGCACTTTTGGATGGTCTCAGGGGAATCGCAATGCGTTTTCTGAGGCCCGCTTTTTCAGTCTTCTCCCATTGCGCCGAGGGCTATATTTAGGCTTGCGGTGAAAGAGTGAACGCGGAGGGTCCAGTTGCATGTGGGGCTGCATAAAGGCTCCCCTGGGGAGTTCACTTGTACCCAAAGCCTTCCTTTGGGGGCACTTCTGGATGGGTGAATGGGGCTTGAAAAGCATTTTCTGGAGCCCGAGTTTTCAGTCTTCTGCCATGGTGGCTAGGGGTATATTTAGGGTTGCTTGTAAACAGCGAACACGGGGGGTCCAGTTGCGTATAAGCCTGCATAAAGGCTCCCCTGGGAAGTGCAGTTGTACCCAAAGCCTTCCATTGGGGGCACTTCTGGATGGTCGAATGGGGCTTGTAGCACGTTTTCTGGGGTCCGAGTTTTCAGTCTTCTGCCATGCTGGCTAGGGTTATATTTAGTGTTGCTGTAAAGAGCGAACACGGAGGGTCCAGTTGCATGTGGGGCTGCGTTAAGGCTCCCCTGGGGAGTCCAGTTGTACCCAAAGCCTTCCTTTGGGGGCACTTTGGGATGGTCTCAGGGGAATCGCAATGCGTTTTCTGAGGCCCGCTTTTTCAGTCTTCTCCCATTGCGCCGAGGGCTATATTTAGGCTTGCGGTGAAAGAGTGAACGCGGAGGGTCCAGTTGCATGTGGGGCTGCATAAAGGCTCCCCTGGGGAGTTCACTTGTACCCAAAGCCTTCCTTTGGGGGCACTTCTGGATGGGTGAATGGGGCTTGAAACGCATTTTCTGGAGCCCGAGTTTTCAGTCTTCTGCCATGGTGGCTAGGGGTATATTTAGGGTTGCTTGTAAACAGCGAACACGGGGGGTCCAGTTGCGTATAAGCCTGCATAAAGGCTCCCCTGGGAAGTGCAGTTGTACCCAAAGCCTTCCTTTGGGGGCACTTCTGGATGGGCGAAAGTGGCTTGAAACGCTTTTTCTGTGGCCCGAGTTTTCAGTCTTCTGCCATGCGGGCCAGGGTTATATTTAGGGTTGCTGTGAAAGAGCGAACACGGAGGGTCCAGTTGCATGTGGGGCTGCATAAAGGCTCCCCTGGGGAGTTCACTTGTACCCAAAGCCTTCCTTTGGGGGCACTTTTGGATGGTCGAATGGGGCTTGTAGCACGTTTTCTGGGGCCCGATTTTTCAGTCGTCTGCCATGCGGGCCAGGGTTATATTTAGGGTTGCTGTGAAAGAGCGAATACGGAGGGTCCAGTTGCATGTGGGGTTGCATAAAGGCTCCCCTGGGGAGTTCAGTTGGACCCAAAGCCTTCCTATGGGGGCACTTCTGGATGGGTGAATGGGGCTTGAAACGCATTTTCTGGAGCCCGAGTTTTCAGTCTTCTGCCATGGTGGCTAGGGGTATATTTAGGGTTGCTCGTAAACAGTGAACAAGGAGGGTCCAGTTGCATGTGGGGCTGCGTAAAGGCTCCCCTGGGGAGTTCACTTGTACCCAAAGCCTTCCTCTGGGGGCACTTTTGGATGGGCGAATTAGGCTTTTAATGCATTTTCTGGAGCCCGAGTTTTCAGTCGACTGCCAGGCGGGCCAGGGCTATATTTAGGGTTGCTGTGAAAGAGCGAATACGGAGGGTCCAGTTGCATGTGGGGCTGCATAAAGGCTCCCCTGGGGAGTTCACTTGTACCCAAAGCCTTCCTTTGGGGGCACTTCTGGATGGGCGAAAGGGGCTTGAAACGCTTTTTCTGTGGCCCGAGTTTTCAGTCTTCTGCCATGGTGGCTAGGGTTATATTTAGGGTTGATGTAAAGAGCGAACACGGAGGGTCCAGTTGCATGTGGGGCTGCGTAAAGGCTCCCCTGGGGAGTTCAGATGTATCCAAAGCCTTCTTTTGGAGGCACTTTTGGATGGGCGAATGGGGCTCGTAACACATTTTCTGTGGCCCAAGCTTTCAGTCGACTGCCAGGCGTGCTAGGGCTATATTTAGGCTTGCGGTGAAAGAGTGAACCCGGAGGGTCCAGTTGCATGTGGGGCTACATAAAGGCTCCCCTGGGGAGTTCACTTGTACCCAAAGCCTTCCTTTGGGGGCACTTCTGGATGGGTGAATGGGGCTTGAAACGCATTTTCTGGAGCCCGAGTTTTCAGTCTTCTGCCATGGTGGCTAGGGGTATATTTAGGGTTGCTCGTAAACAGTGAACAAGGAGGGTCCAGTTGCATGTGGGGCTGCGTAAAGGCTCCCCTGGGGAGTTCAGTTGTACCCAAAGCCTTCCTCTGGGGGCACTTTTGGATGGGCGAATTAGCCTTTTAATGCATTTTCTGGGGCCCGAGTTTTCAGTCGACTGCCAGGCGGGCCAGGGCTATATTTAGGGTTGCTGTGAAAGAGCGAATACGGAGGGTCCAGTTGCATGTGGGGCTGCGTTAAGGCTCCCCTGGGGAGTCCAGTTGTACCCAAAGCCTTCCTTTGGGGGCACTTTTGGATGGTTTCAGGGGAATCGCAATGCGTTTTCTGAGGCCCGCTTTTTCAGTCTTCTCCCATTGCGCCGAGGGCTATATTTAGGCTTGCGGTGAAAGAGTGAACGCGGAGGGTCCAGTTGCATGTGGGGCTGCATAAAGGCTCCCCTGGGGAGTTCACTTGTACCCAAAGCCTTCCTTTGGGGGCACTTCTGGATGGGTGAATGGGGCTTGAAACGCATTTTCTGGAGCCCGAGTTTTCAGTCTTCTGCCATGGTGGCTAGGGGTATATTTAGGGTTGCTTGTAAACAGCGAACACGGGGGGTCCAGTTGCGTATAAGCCTGCATAAAGGCTCCCCTGGGAAGTGCAGTTGTACCCAAAGCCTTCCTTTGGGGGCACTTTTGGATGGGCGAATGAGGTTTGTAGCACGTTTTCTGGGGCCCGAGTTTTCAGTCTTCTGCCATGCTGGCTAGGGTTATATTTAGTGTTGCTGTAAAGAGCGAACACGGAGGGTCCAGTTGCATGTGGGGCTGCGTTAAGGCTCCCCTGGGGAGTCCAGTTGTACCCAAAGCCTTCCTTTGGGGGCACTTTTGGATGGGCGAATGGGGCTCGTAACACATTATCTTTGGCCCGAGCTTTCAGTCGACTGCCAGGCGTGCTAGGGCTATATTTAGGCTTGCGGTGAAAGAGTGAACGCGGAGGGTCCAGTTGCATGTGGGGCTGCCTAAAGGCTCCCCTGGGGAGTTCACTTGTACCCAAAGCCTTCCTTTGGGGGCACTTCTGGATGGGTGAATGGGGCTTGAAACGCATTTTCTGGAGCCCGAGTTTTCAGTCTTCTGCCATGGTGGCTAGGGGTATATTTAGGGTTGCTCGTAAACAGTGAACAAGGAGGGTCCAGTTGCATGTGGGGCTGCGTAAAGGCTCCCCTGGGGAGTTCACTTGTACCCAAAGCCTTCCTCTGGGGGCACTTTTGGATGGGCGAATTAGGCTTTTAATGCATTTTCTGGAGCCCGAGTTTTCAGTCGACTGCCAGGCGGGCCAGGGCTATATTTAGGGTTGCTGTGAAAGAGCGAATACGGAGGGTCCAGTTGCATGTGGGGCTGCGTTAAGGCTCCCCTGGGGAGTTCACTTGTACCCAAAGCCTTCCTCTGGGGGCACTTTTGGATGGACGAATTAGGCTTTTAACAGTTTTTCTGGGGCCCGAGTTTTCAGTCGTCTGCCATGCGGGCCAGTGTTATATTTAGGGTTGCTGTGAATGAGCGAATACGGAGGGTCCAGTTGCATGTGGGGCTGCGTTAAGGCTCCCCTGGGGAGTCCAGTTGTACCCAAAGCCTTCCTTTGGGGGCACTTAGGGATGGTCTAAGGGGAATCGCAATGCGTTTTCTGAGGCCCGCTTTTTCAGTCTTCTCTCATTGCGCCGAGGGCTATATTTAGGCTTGCGGTGAAAGAGTGAACGCGGAGGGTCCAGTTGCATGTGGGGCTGCATAAAGGCTCCCCTGGGGAGTTCACTTGTACCCAAAGCCTTCCTTTGGGGGCACTTCTGGATGGGCGAAAGGGGCTTGAAACGCTTTTTCTGTGGCCCGAGTTTTCAGTCTTCTGCCATGCGGGCCAGGGTTATATTTAGGGTTGCTGTGAAAGAGCGAACACGGAGGGTCCAGTTGCATGTGGGGCTGCATAAAGGCTCCCCTGGGGAGTTCACTTGTACCCAAAGCCTTCCTTTGGGGGCACTTTTGGATGGTCGAATGGGGCTTGTAGCACGTTTTCTGGGGCCCGATTTTTCAGTCGTCTGCCATGCGGGCCAGTGTTATATTTAGGGTTGCTGTGAAAGAGCGAATACGGAGGGTCCAGTTGCATGTGGGGCTGCATAAAGGCTCCCCTGGGGAGTTCAGTTGGACCCAAAGCCTTCCTTTGGGGGCACTTCTGGATGGGTGAATGGGGCTTGAAACGCATTTTCTGGAGCCCGAGTTTTCAGTCTTCTGCCATGGTGGCTAGGGGTATATTTAGGGTTGCTCGTAAACAGTGAACAAGGAGGGTCCAGTTGCATGTGGGGCTGCGTAAAGGCTCCCCTGGGGAGTTCACTTGTACCCAAAGCCTTCCTTTGGGGGCACTTCTGGATGGGCGAAAGGGGCTTGAAACGCTTTTTCTGTGGCCCGAGTTTTCAGTCTTCTGCCATGCTGGCTAGGGTTATATTTAGGGTTGATGTAAAGAGCGAACACGGAGGGTCCAGTTGCATGTGGGGCTGCGTAAAGGCTCCCCTGGGGAGTTCAGATGTATCCAAAGCCTTCTTTTGGAGGCACTTTTGGATGGGCGAATGGGGCTCGTAACACATTTTCTGTGGCCCAAGCTTTCAGTCGACTGCCAGGCTTGCTAGGGCTATATTTAGGCTTGCGGTGAAAGAGTGAACCCGGAGGGTCCAGTTGCATGTGGGGCTACATAAAGGCTCCCCTGGGGAGTTCACTTGTACCCAAAGCCTTCCTTTGGGGGCACTTCTGGATGGGTGAATGGGGCTTGAAACGCATTTTCTGGAGCCCGAGTTTTCAGTCTTCTGCCATGGTGGCTAGGGGTATATTTATGGTTGCTGTGAAAGAGCGAATACGGAGGGTCCAGTTGCATGTGGGGCTGCGTAAAGGCTCCCCTGGGGAGTTCAGTTGTACCCAAAGCCTTCCTCTGGGGGCACTTTTGGATGGACGAATTAGGCTTTTAACAGTTTTTCTGGGGCCAGAGTTTTCAGTCGACTGCCAGGCGGGCCAGGGCTATATTTAGGGTTGCTGTGAAAGAGTGAATACGGAGGGTCCAGTTGCATGTGGGGCTGCGTTAAGGCTCCCCTGGGGAGTCCAGTTGTACCCAAAGCCTTCCTTTGGGGGCACTTCTGGATGGTCTCAGGGGAATCCCGAGTTTTCAGTCTTCTGCCATGCGGGCCAGGGTTATATTTCGGGTTGCTTGTAAACAGCGAACACGGGGGGTCCAGTTGCGTATAAGCCTGCATAAAGGCTCCCCTGGGAAGTGCAGTTGTACCCAAAGCCTTCCTTTGGGGGCACTTCTGGATGGGCGAAAGTGGCTTGAAACGCTTTTTTTGTTGCCCGAGTTTTCAGTCTTCTGCCATGCGGGCCAGGGTTATATTTAGGGTTGCTGTGAAAGAGCGAACACGGAGGGTCCAGTTGCATGTGGGGCTGCATAAAGGCTCCCCTGGGGAGTTCACTTGTACCCAAAGCCTTCCTCTGGGGGCACTTTTGGATGGACGAATTAGGCTTTTAACAGTTTTTCTGGGGCCCGAGTTTTCAGTCGTCTGCCATGCGGGCCAGTGTTATACTTAGGGTTGCTCTGAATGAGCGAATACGGAGGGTCCAGTTGCATGTGGGGCTGCGCTAAGGCTCCCCTGGGGAGTCCAGTTGTACCCAAAGCCTTCCTTTGGGGGCACTTTGGGATGGTCTAAGGGGAATCGCAATGCGTTTTCTGAGGCCCGCTTTTTCAGTCTTCTCTCATTGCGCCGAGGGCTATATTTAGGCTTGCGGTGAAAGAGTGAACGCGGAGGGTCCAGTTGCATGTGGGGCTGCATAAAGGCTCCCCTGGGGAGTTCACTTGTACCCAAAGCCTTCCTTTGGGGGCACTTCTGGATGGGCGAAAGGGGCTTGAAACGCTTTTTCTGTGGCCCGAGTTTTCAGTCTTCTGCCATGCGGGCCAGGGTTATATTTAGGGTTGCTGTGAAAGAGCGAACACGGAGGGTCCAGTTGCATGTGGGGCTGCATAAAGGCTCCCCTGGGGAGTTCACTTGTACCCAAAGCCTTCCTTTGGGGGCACTTTTGGATGGGCGAATGGGGCTTGTAGCACGTTTTCTGGGGCCCGATTTTTCAGTCGTCTGCCATGCGGGCCAGTGTTATATTTAGGGTTGCTGTGAAAGAGCGAATACGGAGGGTCCAGTTGCATGTGGGGCTGCATAAAGGCTCCCCTGGGGAGTTAAGTTGGACCCAAAGCCTTCCTTTGGGGGCACTTCTGGATGGGTGAATGGGGCTTGAAACGCATTTTCTGGAGCCCGAGTTTTCAGTCTTCTGCCATGGTGGCTAGGGATATATTTAGGGTTGCTTGTAAACAGCGAACACGGGGGGTCCAGTTGCGTATAAGCCTGCATAAAGGCTCCCCTGGGAAGTGCAGTTGTACCCAAAGCCTTCCTTTGGGGGCACTTTTGGATGGTCGAATGGGGCTTGTAGCACGTTTTCTGGGGCCCGAGTTTTCAGTCTTCTGCCATGCTGGCTAGGGTTATATTTAGGGTTGCTGTAAAGAGCGAACACGGAGGGTCCAGTTGCATGTGGGGCTGCGTAAAGGCTCCCCTGGGGAGTTCACTTGTACCCAAAGCCTTCCTTTGGGGGCACTTCTGGATGGGTGAATGGGGCTTGAAACGCATTTTCTGGAGCCCGAGTTTTCAGTCTTCTGCCATGGTGGCTAGGGGTATATTTAGGGTTGCTCGTAAACAGTGAACAAGGAGGGTCCAGTTGCATGTGGGGCTGTGTAAAGGCTCCCCTGGAGAGTTCAGTTGTACCCAAAGCCTTCCTTTGGGGGCACTTTTGGATGGTCAAATGGGGCTTGTAGCACGTTTTCTGGGGCCCGAGTTTTCAGTCGACTGCCAGGCGGGCCCCGGCTATATTTAGGGTTGCTGTGAATGAGCGAATACGAAGGGTCCAGTTGCATGTGGGGCTGCGTAAAGGCTCCCCTGGGGAGTTCAGTTGTACCCAAAGCCTTCCTCTGGGGGCACTTTTGGATGGGCGAATTAGGCTTTTAACGCATTTTCTGGGGCCCGAGCTTTCAGTCGACTGCCAGGCGGGCCAGGGATATATTTAGGGTTGCGGTGAAAGAGTGAACGAGGAGGGTCCAGTTGCATGTGGGGCTGCATAAAGGCTCCCCTGGGGAGTTCAGTTGTACCCAAAGCCTTCCTTTGGGGACACTTCTGGATGGGTGAATGGGGCTTGAAACGCATTTTCTGGAGCCCGAGTTTTCAGTCTTCTGCCATGGTGGGTAGGGGTATATTTAGGGTTGCTCGTAAACAGTAAACAAGGAGGGTCCAGTTGCATGTGGGGCTGCGTAAAGGCTCCCCTGGGGAGTTCAGTTGTACCCAAAGCATTCCTTTGGGGGCACTTTTGGATGGTTGAAGGGGGCTTTTAACAGTTTTTCTGTGGCCCGAGTTTTCAGTTTTCTGCCATGCTGGCTAGTGTTATATTTAGGGTTGCTCGTATACAGCGAACACGGAGGGTCCAGTTGCATGTGGGGCTGCATAAAGGCTCCCCTGGGGAGTTCATTTGTACCCAAAGCCTTTCTTTGGGGGCACTTTTGGATGGTCGAATGGGGCTTGTAGCACGTTTTCTGGGGCCCGATTTTTCAGTCGTCTGCCATGCGGGCCAGTGTTATATTTAGGGTTGCTGTGAATGAGCGAATACGGAGGGTCCAGTTGCATGTGGGGCTGCATAAAGGCTCCCCTGGGGAGTTCAGCTGTACCCAAAGCCTTCCTCTGGGGGCACTTTTGGATGGGCGAATTAGGCTTTTAATGCATTTTCTGGGGCCTGAGTTTTCAGTCGACTGCCAGGCGGGCCAGGGCTATATTTAGGGTTGCTGTGAAAGAGCGAATACGGAGGGTCCAGTTGCATGTGGGGCTGCGTAAAGGCTCCCCTGGGGAGTTCAGATGTACCCAAAGCCTTCCTTTGGGGGCACTTTTGGATGGGTGAATGGGGCTCGTAACACATTTTCTGTGGCCCGAGCTTTCAGTCGACTGCCAGGCGTGCTAGGGCTATATTTAGTCTTGCGGTGAAAGAGTGAACGCGGAGGGTCCAGTTGCATGTGGGGCTGCATAAAGACTCCCCTGGGGAGTTCACTTGTACCCAAAGCCTTCCTTTGGGGGCACTTCTGGAATGGTGCATGGGGCTTGAAACGCATTTTCTGGAGCCCGAGTTTTCAGTCTTCTGCCATGGTGGCTAGGGGTATATTTAGGGTTGCTCGTAAACAGTGAACAAGGAGGGTCCAGTTGCATGTGGGGCTGCGTAAAGGCTCCCCTGGGGAGTTCACTTGTAAACAAAGCCTTCCTCTGGGGGCACTTTTGGATGGGCGAATTAGGCTTTTAATGCATTTTCTGGGGCCCGAGTTTTCAGTCGACTGACAGGCGGGCCAGGGCTATATTTAGGGTTGCTGTGAAAGAGCGAATACGGAGGGTCCAGTTGCATGTGGTGCTGCATAAAGGCTCCCCTGGGGAGTTCAGTTGTACCCAAAGCCTTCCTTTGGGGGCACTTCTGGATGGGTGAATTGGGCTTGAAACGCATTTTCTGGAGCCCGAGTTTTCAGTCTTCTGCCATGGTGGCTAGGGGTATATTTAGGGTTGCTCGTAAACAGTGAACAAGGAGGGTCCAGTTGCATGTGGGGCTGCGTAAAGGCTCCCCTGGGGAGTTCACTTGTACCCAAAGCCTTCCTCTGGGGGCACTTTGGGATGGTCGAAGGGGAATCGCAATGCGTTTTCTGAGGCCCGCTTTTTCAGTCTTCTCCCATTGCGCTGAGGGCTATATTTAGGCTTGCGGTGAAAGAGTGAACGCGGAGGGTCCAGTTGCATGTGGGGCTGCATAAAGGCTCCCCTGGGGAGTTCACTTGTACCCAAAGCCTTCTTTTGGGGGCACTTCTGGATGGGTGAATGGGGCTTGAAACGCATTTTCTGGAGCCCGAGTTTTCAGTCTTCTGCCATGGTGGCTAGGGGTATATTTAGGGTTGCTCGTAAACAGTGAACAAGGAGGGTCCAGTTGCATGTGGGGCTGCATAAAGGCTCCCCTGGGGAGTTCACTTGTACCCAAAGCCTTCCATTGGGGGCACTTCTGGATGGGCGAAAGGGGCTTGAAACGCTTTTTCTGTGGCCCGAGTTTTCAGTTTTCTGCCATGCTGGCTAGTGTTATATTTAGGGTTGCTTGTAAACAGCGAACACGGAGGGTCCAGTTGCGTATGGGCCTGCATAAAGGCTCCCCTGGGGAGTTCAGTTGTACCCAAAGCCTTCCTTTGGGGGCACTTTTGGATGGTCAAATGGGGCTTGTAGCACGTTTTCTGGGGCCCGAGTTTTCAGTCGTCTACCATGCGGGCCAGTGTTATATTTAGGGTTGCTGTGAAAGAGCGAATACGGAGGGTCCAGTTGCATGTGGGGTTGCATAAAGGCTCCCCTGGGGAGGTCAGATGTACCCAAAGCCTTCCTTTCGGGGCACTTTTGGATGGGCGAATGGGGCTTGTAGCACGTTTTCTGGGGCCCGAGTTTTCAGTCGTCTGCCATGCGGGCCAGGGTTATATTTAGGATTGCTGTGAAAGAGCGAATACGGAGGGTCCAGTTGCATGTGGGGCTGCATAAAGGCTCCCCTGGGGAGTTCAGTTGTACCCAAAGCCTTCCTTTGGGGACACTTCTGGATGGGTGAATGGGGCTTGAAACGCATTTTCTGGAGCCCGAGTTTTCAGTCTTCTGCCGTGCTGGCTAGTGTTATATTTAGGGTTGCTTGTAAACAGCGAACACGGAGGGTCCAGTTGCATGTGGGGCTGCGTAAAGGCTCCCCTGGGGAGTTCAGATGTATCCAAAGCCTTCTTTTGGGGGCACTTTTGGATGGGCGAATGGGGCTCGTAACACATTTTCTGTGGCCCAAGCTTTCAGTCGACTGCCAGGCGTGCTAGGGCTATATTTAGGCTTGCGGTGAAAGAGTGAACGCGGAGGGTCCAGTTGCATGTGGGGCTACATAAAGGCTCCCCTGGGGAGTTCACTTGTACCCAAAGCCTTCCTTTGGGGGCACTTCTGGATGGGTGAATGGGGCTTGAAACGCATTTTCTGGAGCCCGAGTTTTCAGTCTTCTGCCATGGTGGCTAGGGGTATATTTAGGGTTGCTCGTAAACAGTGAACAAGGAGGGTCCAGTTGCATGTGGGGCTGCATAAAGGCTCCCCTGGGGAGTTCACTAGTACCCAAAGCCTTCCTCTGGGGGCACTTTTGGATGGACGAATTAGCCTTTTAACAGTTTTTCTGGGGCCCGAGTTTTCAGTCGACTGGCAGGCGGGCCAGGGCTATATTTAGGGTTGCTGTGAAAGAGCGAATACGGAGGGTCCAGTTGCATGTGGGGCTGCGTTAAGGCTCCCCTGGGGAGTTCAGTTGTACCCAAAGCCTTCCTCTGGGGGCACTTTTGGATGGGCGAATTAGGCTTTTAACGCATTTTCTGGGGCCCGAGTTTTCAGTCGACTGCCAGGCGGGCCAGGGCTATATTTAGGGTTGCTGTGAAAGAGCGAATACAGAGGGTCCAGTTGCATGTGGGACTGCGTTAAGGCTCCCCTGGGGAGTCCAGTTGTACCCAAAGCCTTCCTTTGGGGGCACTTTTGGATGGGCGAATGGGGCTCGTAACACATTATCTTTGGCCCGAGCTTTCAGTCGACTGCCAGGCGTGCTAGGGCTATATTTAGGCTTGCGGTGAAAGAGTGAACGCGGAGGGTCCAGTTGCATGTGGGGCTGCATAAAGGCTCCCCTGGGGAGTTCACTTGTACCCAAAGCCTTCCTTTGGGGGCACTTCTGGATGGGTGAATGGGGCTTGAAACGCATTTTCTGGAGCCCGAGTTTTCAGTCTTCTGCCATGGTGGCTAGGGGTATATTTAGGGTTGCTCGTAAACAGTGAACAAGGAGGGTCCAGTTGCATGTGGGGCTGCGTAAAGGCTCCCCTGGGGAGTTCACTTGTAAACAAAGCCTTCCTCTGGGGGCACTTTTGGATGCGCGAATTAGGCTTTTAACGCATTTTCTGGGGCCCGAGTTTTCAGTCGACTGCCAGGCGAGCCAGGGCTATATTTAGGGTTGCTGTGAAAGAGCGAATACGGAGGGTCCAGTTGCATGTGGTGCTGCATAAAGGCTCCCCTGGGGAGTTCAGTTGTACCCAAAGCCTTCCTTTGGGGGCACTTCTGGATGGGTGAATGGGGCTTGAAACGCATTTTCTGGAGCCCGAGTTTTCAGTCTTCTGCCATGGTGGCTAGGGGTATATTTAGGGTTGCTCGTAAACAGTGAACAAGGAGGGTCCAGTTGCATGTGGGGCTGCGTAAAGGCTCCCCTGGGGAGTTCACTTGTACCCAAAGCCTTCCTCTGGGTGCGCTTTGGGATGGTCGAAGGGGAATCGCAATGCGTTTTCTGAGGCCCGCTTTTTCAGTCTTCTCCCATTGCGCTGAGGGCTATATTTAGGCTTGCGGTGAAAGAGTGAACGCGGAGGGTCCAGTTGCATGTGGGGCTGCATAAAGGCTCCCCTGGGGAGTTCACTTGTACCCAAAGCCTTCTTTTGGGGGCACTTCTGGATGGGTGAATGGGGCTTGAAACGCATTTTCTGGAGCCCGAGTTTTCAGTCTTCTGCCATGGTGGCTAGGGGTATATTTAGGGTTGCTCGTAAACAGTGAACAAGGAGGGTCCAGTTGCATGTGGGGCTGCATAAAGGCTCCCCTGGGGAGTTCACTTGTACCCAAAGCCTTCCATTGGGGGCACTTCTGGATGGGCGAAAGGGGCTTGAAACGCTTTTTCTGTGGCCCGAGTTTTCAGTTTTCTGCCATGCTGGCTAGTGTTATATTTAGGGTTGCTTGTAAACAGCGAACACGGAGGGTCCAGTTGCGTATGGGCCTGCATAAAGGCTCCCCTGGGGAGTTCAGTTGTACCCAAAGCCTTCCTTTGGGGGCAGTTTTGGATGGTCAAATGGGGCTTGTAGCACGTTTTCTGGGGCCCGAGTTTTCAGTCGTCTACCATGCGGGCCAGTGTTATATTTAGGGTTGCTGTGAAAGAGCGAATACGGAGGGTCCAGTTGCATGTGGGGTTGCATAAAGGCTCCCCTGGGGAGGTCAGATGTACCCAAAGCCTTCCTTTGGGGGCACTTTTGGATGGGCGAATGGGGCTTGTAGCACGTTTTCTGGGGCCCGAGTTTTCAGTCGTCTGCCATGCGGGCCAGGGTTATATTTAGGGTTGCTGTGAAAGAGCGAATACGGAGGGTCCAGTTGCATGTGGGGCTGCATAAAGGCTCCCCTGGGGAGTTCAGTTGTACCCAAAGCCTTCCTTTGGGGACACTTCTGGATGGGTGAATGGGGCTTGAAACGCATTTTCTGGAGCCCGAGTTTTCAGTCTTCTGCCGTGCTGGCTAGTGTTATATTTAGGGTTGCTCGTAAACAGCGAACACGGAGGGTCCAGTTGCATGTGGGGCTGCGTAAAGGCTCCCCTGGGGAGTTCAGATGTATCCAAAGCCTTCTTTTGGGGGCACTTTTGGATGGGCGAATGGGGCTCGTAACACATTTTCTGTGGCCCAAGCTTTCAGTCGACTGCCAGGCGTGCTAGGGCTATATTTAGGCTTGCGGTGAAAGAGTGAACGCGGAGGGTCCAGTTGCATGTGGGGCTACATAAAGGCTCCCCTGGGGAGTTCACTTGTACCCAAAGCCTTCCTTTGGGGGCACTTCTGGATGGGTGAATGGGGCTTGAAACGCATTTTCTGGAGCCCGAGTTTTCAGTCTTCTGCCATGGTGGCTAGGGGTATATTTAGGGTTGCTCGTAAACAGTGAACAAGGAGGGTCCAGTTGCATGTGGGGCTGCATAAAGGCTCCCCTGGGGAGTTCACTAGTACCCAAAGCCTTCCTCTGGGGGCACTTTTGGATGGACGAATTAGCCTTTTAACAGTTTTTCTGGGGCCCGAGTTTTCAGTCGACTGGCAGGCGGGCCAGGGCTATATTTAGGGTTGCTGTGAAAGAGCGAATACGGAGGGTCCAGTTGCATGTGGGGCTGCGTTAAGGCTCCCCTGGGGAGTTCAGTTGTACCCAAAGCCTTCCTCTGGGGGCACTTTTGGATGGGCGAATTAGGCTTTTAACGCATTTTCTGGGGCCCGAGTTTTCAGTCGACTGCCAGGCGGGCCAGGGCTATATTTAGGGTTGCTGTGAAAGAGCGAATACAGAGGGTCCAGTTGCATGTGGGACTGCGTTAAGGCTCCCCTGGGGAGTCCAGTTGTACCCAAAGCCTTCCTTTGGGGGCACTTTTGGATGGGCGAATGGGGCTCGTAACACATTATCTTTGGCCCGAGCTTTCAGTCGACTGCCAGGCGTGCTAGGGCTATATTTAGGCTTGCGGTGAAAGAGTGAACGCGGAGGGTCCAGTTGCATGTGGGGCTGCCTAAAGGCTCCCCTGGGGAGTTCACTTGTACCCAAAGCCTTCCTTTGGGGGCACTTCTGGATGGGTGAATGGGGCTTGAAACGCATTTTCTGGAGCCCGAGTTTTCAGTCTTCTGCCATGGTGGCTAGGGGTATATTTAGGGTTGCTCGTAAACAGTGAACAAGGAGGGTCCAGTTGCATGTGGGGCTGCGTAAAGGCTCCCCTGGGGAGTTCAGTTGTACCCAAAGCCTTCCTTTGGGGGCACTTTTGGATGGTCCAAGGGGAATCGCAATGCGTTTTCTGAGGCCCGCTTTTTCAGTCTTCTCCCATTGCGCCGAGGGCTATATTTAGGCTTGCGGTGAAAGAGTGAACGCGGAGGGTCCAGTTGCATGTGGGGCTGCATAAAGGCTCCCCTGGGGAGTTCACTTGTACCCAAAGCCTTCCTTTGGGGGCACTTCTGGATGGGCGAAAGGGGCTTGAAACTCTTTTTCTGTGGCCCGAGTTTTCAGTCTTCTGCCATGCGGGCCAGGGTTATATTTAGGGTTGCTGTGAAAGAGCGAACACGGAGGGTCCAGTTGCATGTGGGGCTGCATAAAGGCTCCCCTGGGGAGTTCACTTGTACCCAAAGCCTTCCTTTGGGGGCACTTTTGGATGGACGAATGGGGCTTGTAGCACGTTTTCTGGGGCCCGATTTTTCAGTAGTCTGCCATGCGAGCCAGGGTTATATTTAGGGTTGCTGTGAAAGAGCGAATACGGAGGGTCCAGTTGCATGTGGGGCTGCATAAAGGCTCCCCTGGGGAGTTCAGTTGGACCCAAAGCCTTCCTTTGGGGGCACTTCTGGATGGGCGAAAGGGGCTTGAAACGCTCTTTCTGTGGCCCGAGTTTTCAGTCTTCTGCCATGCTGGCTAGGGTTATATTTAGGGTTGCTGTGAAAGAGCGAATACGGAGGGTCCAGTTGCATGTGGGGCTGCATAAAGGCTTCCCTGGGGAGTTCAGATGTATCCAAAGCCTTCCTTTGGGGTTACTTTTAGATGGGCGAATGGGGCTTGTAACACATTTTCTGTGGCCCGAGCTTTCTGTCGACTGCCAGGCGTGCTAGGGCTATATTTAGGCTTGCGGTGAAAGAGTGAACCCGGAGGGTCCAGTTGCATGTGGGGCTGCATAAAGGCTCCCCTGATGAGTTCACTTGTACCCAAAGCCTTCCTTTGTGGGCACTTCTGGATGGGTGAATGGGGCTTGAAACGCATTTTCTGGAGCCCGAGTTTTCAGTCTTCTGCCATGGTGGCTAGGGTTATATTTAGGGTTGCTCGTAAACAGTGAACAAGGAGGGTCCAGTTGCATGTGGGGCTGCATAAAGGCTCCCCTGGGGAGTTCACTTGTACCCAAAGCCTTCCTCTGGGGGCACTTTTGGATGGGCGAATTAGGCTTTTAACAGTTTTTCTGGGGCCCGAGTTTCCAGTCGACTGCCAGGCGGGCCAGGGCTATATTTAGGGTTGCTGTGAAAGAGCGAATACGGAGGGTCCAGTTGCATGTGGGGCTGCGTTAAGGCTCCCTTGGGGAGTTCACTTGTACCCAAAGCCTTCCTCTGGGGGCACTTTTGGGTGGGCGAACGGGGCTCGTAACACATTTTCTGTGGCCCGAGCTTTCAGTCGACTGCCAGGCGTGCTAGGGCTATATTTAGGCTTGCGGTGAAAGAGTGAACCCGGAGGGTCCAGTTGCATGTGGGGCTGCATAAAGGCTCCCCTGGGGAATTCAGTTGTACCCAAAGCCTTCCTTTGGGGGCACTTCTGGATGGGTGAATGGGGCTTGAAACGCATTTTCTGGAGCCCGAGTTTTCAGTCTTCTGCCATGGTGGCTAGGGTTATATTTAGGGTTGCTCGTAAACAGTGAACAAGGAGGGTCCAGTTGCATGTGGGGCTGCGTAAAGGCTCCCCTGGGGAGTTCAGTTGTACCCAAAGCCTTCCTCTGGGGGCACTTTTGGATGGGCGAATTAGCCTTTTAATGTATTTTCTGTGGCCCGAGTTTTCAGTCGACTGCCAGGCGGGCCAGGGCTATATTTAGGGTTGCTGTGAAAGAGCGAATACGGAGGGTCCAGTTGCATGTGGGGCTGCGTTAAGGCTCCCCTGGGGAGTCCAGTTGTACCCAAAGCCTTCCTTTGGGGGCACTTTGGGATGGTCTAAGGGGAATCGCAATGCGTTTTCTGAGGCCCGCTTTTTCAGTCTTCTCCCATTGCTCCGAGGGCTATATTTAGGCTTGCGGTGAAAGAGTGAACGCGGAGGGTCCAGTTGCATGTGGGGCTGCATAAAGGCTCCCCTGGGGAGTTCAGTTGGACCCAAAGCCTTCCTTTGGGGGCACTTCTGGATGGGTGAATGGGGCTTGAAACGCATTTTCTGGAGCCCGAGTTTTCAGTCTTCTGCCATGGTGGCTAGGGGTATATTTAGGTTGCTCGTAAACAGTGAACAAGGAGGGTCCAGTTGCATGTGGGGCTGTGTAAAGGCTCCCCTGGAGAGTTCAGTTGTACCCAAAGCCTTCCTTTGGGGGCACTTTTGGATGGTCAAATGGGGCTTGTAGCACGTTTTCTGGGGCCCGAGTTTTCAGTCGACTGCCAGGCGGGCCCCGGCTATATTTAGGGTTGCTGTGAAAGAGCGAATACGGAGGGTCCAGTTGCATGTGGGGCTGCGTAAAGGCTCCCCTGGGGAGTTCAGTTGTACCCAAAGCCTTCCTCTGGGGGCATTTTGGATGGGCGAATTAGGCTTTTAACGCATTTTCTGGGGCCCGAGGTTTCAGTCGACTGCCAGGCGGGCCAGGGCTATATTTAGGGTTGCGGTGAAAGAGTGAACCCGGAGGGTCCAGTTGCATGTGGGGCTGCATAAAGGCTCCCCTGGGGAGTTCAGTTGTACCCAAAGCCTTCCTTTGGGGGCACTTCTGGATGGGTGAATGGGGCTTGAAACGCATTTTCTGGAGCCCGAGTTTTCAGTCTTCTGCCATGGTGGCTAGGGGTATATTTAGGGTTGCTCGTAAACAGTGAACAAGGAGGGTTCAGTTTCATGTGGGACTGTGTAAAGGCTCCCCTGGGGAGTTCACTTGTACCCAAAGCCTTCCTCTGGGGGCACTTTTGGATGGGCGAATTAGGCTTTTAACAGTTTTTCTGGGGCCCGAGTTTCCAGTCGACTGCCAGGCGGGCCAGGGATATATTTAGGGTTGCTGTGAAAGAGCGAATACGGAGGGTCCAGTTGCATGTGGGGCTGCGTTAAGGCTCCCCTGGGGAGTTCACTTGTACCCAAAGCCTTCCTCTGGGGGCACTTTTGGATGGGCGAATTAGGCTTTTAACGCAATTTCTGGGGCCCGAGTTTTCAGTCGTCTGCCATGCGGGCCAGGGTTATATTTAGGGTTGCTGTGAAAGAGCGATACGGAGGGTCCAGTTGCATGTGGGCTGCGTTAAGGCTCCCCTGGGGAGTTCAGATGTACCCAAAGCCTTCCTTTGGGGGCACTTTTGGGTGGGCGAAACGGGGCTCGTAACACATTTTCTGTGGCCCGAGCTTTCAGTCGACTGCCAGGCGTGCTAGGGCTATATTTAGGCTTGCGGTGAAAGAGTGAACCCGGAGGGTCCAGTTGCATGTGGGGCTGCATAAAGGCTCCCCTGGGGAGTTCAGTTGTACCCAAAGCCTTCCTTTGGGGGCACTTCTGGATGGGTGAATGGGGCTTGAAACGCATTTTCTGGAGCCCCGAGTTTTCAGTCTTCTGCCATGGTGGCTAGGGGTATATTTAGGGTTGCTCGTAAACAGTGAACAAGGAGGGTCCAGTTGCATGTGGGGCTTCGTAAAGGCTCCCCTGGGGAGTTCAGTTGTACCCAAGCCTTCCTCTGGGGGCACTTTTGGATGGGCGAATTAGGCTTTTAATGCATTTTCTGTGGCCCGAGTTTTCAGTCGACTGCCAGGCGGGCCAGGGCTATATTAGGGTTGCTGTGAAAGAGCGAATACGGAGGGTCCAGTTGCATGTGGGGCTGCGTTAAGGCTCCCCTGGGGAGTCCAGTTGTACCCAAAGCCTTCCTTTGGGGGCACTTTGGGATGGTCTAAGGGGAATCGCAATGCGTTTTCTGAGGCCCGGTTTTTCAGTCTTCTCCCATTGCTCCGAGGGCTATATTTAGGCTTGCGGTGAAAGAGTGAACGCGGAGGGTCCAGTTGCATGTGGGGCTGCATAAAGGCTCCCCTGGGGAGTTCAGTTGGACCCAAAGCCTTCCTTTGGGGGCACTTCTGGATGGGTGAATGGGGCTTGAAACGCATTTTCTGGAGCCCGAGTTTTCAGTCTTCTGCCATGGTGGCTAGGGGTATATTTAGGGTTGCTCGTAACAGTGAACAAGGAGGGTCCAGTTGCATGTGGGGCTGCGTAAAGGCTCCCCTGGGGAGTTCACTTGTACCCAAAGCCTTCCTTTGGGGGCACTTCTGGATGGGCGAATGGGGCTTTAAACGCTCTTTCTGTGGCCTGAGTTTTCTGTTTTCTGCCATGCGGGCCAGGGTTATATTTAGGGTTGCTTGTAAACAGCGAACACGGCGGGTCCAGTTTCGTATGGGCCTGCATAAAGGCTCCCCTGGGGAGTTCAGTTGGACCAAAGCCTTCCTTTGGGGGCACTTTTGGATGGGCGAATGGGGCTTGTAGCACGTTTTCTGGGGCCCGATTTTTCAGTCCTCTGCCATGGTGGCTAGGGGTATATTTAGGGTTGCTCGTAAACAGTGAACAAGGAGGGTCCAGTTGCATGTGGGGCTGCGTAAAGGCTCCCCTGGTGAGTTCAGTTGTACCCAAAGCCTTCCTTTGGGGGCACTTTTGAATGGGCGAATTAGGCTTTTAATGCATTTTCTGGAGCCCGAGTTTTCAGTCGACTGCCAGGCGGGCCAGGGCTATATTTAGGGTTGCTGTGAAAGAGCGAATACGGAGGGTCCAGTTGCATGTGGGGCTGCGTTAAGGCTCCCCTAGGGAGTCCAGTTGTACCCAAAGCCTTCCTTTGGGGGCACTTTTGGATGGTCCAAGGGGAATCGCAATGCGTTTTCTGAGGCCCGCTTTTTCAGTCTTCTCCCATTGCGCCGAGGGCTATATTTAGGCTTGCGGTGAAAGAGTGAACGCGGAGGGTCCAGTTGCATGTGGGGCTGCATAAAGGCTCCCTGGGGAGTTCACTTGTACCCAAAGCCTTCCTTTGGGGGCACTTCTGGATGGTCGAATGGGGCTTGTAGCACATTTTCTGGGGCCCGATTTTTCAGTCGTCTGCCATGCGGGCCAGGGTTATATTTAGGGTTGCTGTGAAAGAGCGAATACGGAGGGTCCAGTTGCATGTGGGGCTGCATAAAGGCTCCCTGGGGAGTTCAGTTTTACCCAAAGCCTTCCTTTGGGGGCACTTCTGGATGGGCGAAAGGGGCTTGAAACGCTTTTTCTGTGGCCCGAGTTTTCAGTCTTCTGCCATGCTGGCTAGGGTTATATTTAGGGTTGCTGTGAAAGAGCGAATACGGAGGGTCCAGTTGCATGTGGGGCTGCGTAAAGGCTCCCCTGGGGATTTCAGATGTATCCAAAGCCTTCCTTTGGGTTTACTTTTAGATGGGCGAATGGGGCTCGTAACACATTTTCTGTGGCCCGAGCTTTCTGTCGACTGCCAGGAGTGCTAGGGCTATATTTAGGCTTGCGGTGAAAGAGTGAACCCGGAGGGTCCAGTTGCATGTGGGGCTGCATAAAGGCTCCCCTGGGGAGTTCACTTGTACCCAAAGCCTTCCTCTGGGGGCACTATTGGGTGGGCGAACGGGGCTCGTAACACATTTTCTGTGGCCCGAACTTTCAGTCGACTGCCAGGCGTGCTAGGGCTATATTTAGGCTTGCGGTGAAAGAGTGAACCCGGAGGGTCCAGTTGCATGTGGGGGCTGCATAAAGGCTCCCCTGGGGAGTTCAGTTGTACCCAAAGCCTTCCTTTGGGGGCACTTCTGGATGGGTGAATGGGGCTTGAAACGCATTTTCTGGAGCCCGAGTTTTCAGTCTTCTGCCATGGTGGCTAGTGGTATATTTAGGGTTGCTTGTAAACAGCGAACACGGGGGGTCCAGTTGCGTATAAGCCTGCATAAAGGCTCCCCTGGAAGTGCAGTTGTACCCAAAGCCTTCCTTTGGGGGCACTTTTGGATGGTCGAATGGGGCTTGTAGCACGTTTTCTGGGGCCCGAGTTTTCAGTCTTCTGCCATGCTGGCTAGGGGTATATTTAGGGTTGCTCGTAAACAGTGAACAAGGATGGTCCAGTTGCATGTGGGCTGCGTAAAGGCTCCCCTGGGGAGTTCACTTGTACCCAAAGCCTTCCTCTGGGGGCACTTTTGGATGGGCGAATTAGGCTTTTAATGCATTTTCTGTGGCCCGAGTTTTCAGTCGACTGCCAGGCGGGCCAGGGCTATATTTAGGGTTGCTGTGAAAGAGCGAATACGGAGGGTCCAGTTGCATGTGGGGCTGCGTTAAGGCTCCCCTGGGGAGTCCAGTTGTACCCAAAGCCTTCCTTTGGGGGCACTTTTGGATGGTCTAAGGGGAATCGCAATGCGTTTTCTGAGGCCCGCTTTTTCAGTCTTCTCCCATTGCTCCGAGGGCTATATTTAGGCTTGCGGTGAAAGAGTGAACGCGGAGGGTCCAGTTGCATGTGGGGCTGCATAAAGGCTCCCCTGGGGAGTTCAGTTGGACCCAAAGCCTTCCTTTGGGGGCACTTCTGGATGGGTGAATGGGGCTTGAAACGCATTTTCTGGAGCCCGAGTTTTCAGTCTTCTGCCATGGTGGCTAGGGATATATTTAGGGTTGCTTGTAAACAGCGAACACGGGGGGTCCAGTTGCGTATAAGCCTGCATAAAGGCTCCCCTGGGAAGTGCAGTTGTACCCAAAGCCTTCCTTTGGGGGCACTTTTGGATGGTCGAATGGGGGCTTGTAGCACGTTTTCTGGGGCCCGAGTTTTCAGTCTTCTGCCATGCTGGCTAGGGTTATATTTAGGGTTGCTGTAAAGAGCGAACACGGAGGGTCCAGTTGCATGTGGGGCTGCGTAAAGGCTCCCCTGGGGAGTTCAGATGTACCCAAAGCCTTCCTTTGGGGGCACTTCTGGATGGGTGAATGGGGCTTGAAACGCATTTTCTGGAGCCCGAGTTTTCAGTCTTCTGCCATGGTGGCTAGTGGTATATTTAGGGTTGCTCGTAAACAGTGAACAAGGAGGGTCCAGTTGCATGTGGGGCTGTGTAAAGGCTCCCCTGGAGAGTTCAGTTGTACCCAAAGCCTTTCTTTGGGGGCACTTTTGGATGGTCGAATGGGGCTTTTAGCACGTTTTCTGGGGCCCGATTTTTCAGTCGTCTGCCATGCGGGCCAGTGTTATATTTAGGGTTGCTGTGAATGAGCGAATACGGAGGGTCCAGTTGCATGTGGGGCTGCATAAAGGCTCCCCTGGGGAGTTCACTTGTAAACAAAGCCTTCCTCTGGGGGCACTTTTGGATGGGCGAATTAGGCTTTTAATGCATTTTCTGGGGCCTGAGTTTTCAGTCGACTGCCAGGCGGGCCAGGGCTATATTTAGGGTTGCTGTGAAAGAGCGAATACGGAGGGTCCAGTTGCATGTGGGGCTGCGTAAAGGCTCCCCTGGGGAGTTCAGATGTACCCAAAGCCTTCCTCTGGGGGCACTTTGGATGGGTGAATGGGGCTCGTAACACATTTTCTGTGGCCCGAGCTTTCAGTCGACTGCCAGGCGTGCTAGGGCTATATTTAGGCTTGCGGTGAAAGAGTGAACGCGGAGGGTCCAGTTGCATGTGGGGCTGCATAAAGGCTCCCTGGGGAGTTCACTTGTACCCAAAGCCTTCCTTTGGGGGCACTTCTGGAATGGTGAATGGGGCTTGAAACGCATTTTCTGGAGCCCGAGTTTTCAGTCTTCTGCCATGGTGGCTAGGGGTATATTTAGGGTTGCTCGTAAACAGTGAACAAGGAGGGTCCAGTTGCATGTGGGGCTGCGTAAAGGCTCCCCTGGGGAGTTCACTTGTAAACAAAGCCTTCCTCTGGGGGCACTTTTGGATGGGCGAATTAGGCTTTTAATGCATTTTCTGGGGCCCGAGTTTTCAGTCGACTGACAGGCGGGCCAGGGCTATATTTAGGGTTGCTGTGAAAGAGCGAATACGGAGGGTCCAGTTGCATGTGGGGCTGCGTTAAGGCTCCCCTGGGGAGTTCACTTGTACCCAAAGCCTTCCTCTGGGTGCGCTTTGGGATGGTCGAAGGGGAATCGCAATGCGTTTTCTGAGGCCCCGCTTTTTCAGTCTTCTCCCATTGCGCTGAGGGCTATATTTAGGCTTGCGGTGAA
>NW_027076044.1:0-160050 GCF_963932015.1 Anas acuta | reverse complement strand
GAGCCCCATTCGCCCATCCAAAAGTGCCAAAGGAAGGCTTTGGGTACATCTGAACTCCCCAGGGGAGCCTTTACGCAGCCCCACATGCAACTGGACCCTCCGTGTTCGCTCTTTCACAGCAACCCTAAATATATATCTAGCCAGCATGGCAGAAGACTGAAAACTCGGGCCACAGAAAAGGTGCTACAAGCCCCATTCGACCATCCAAAAGTGCCCCCACAGGAAGGCTTTGGGTACAACTGAACTCCCCAGGGGAGCCTTTATGCAGGCCCATACGCAACTGGACCCCCCGTGTTCGCTGTTTACAAGCAACCCTAAATATAACACTAGCCAGCATGGCAGAAAACTGAAAACTCGGGCCCCAGAAAATGCGTTTCAAGCCCCATTCGCCCATACAGAAGTGCCCCCAAAGGAAGGCTTTGGGTACAAGTGAACTCCCCAGGGGAGCCTTTATGCAGCCCCACATGCAACTGGACCCTCCGGGTTCACTCTTTCACAGCAACCCTAAATATAGCCCTGGCCTGCCTGGCAGTGGACTGAAAACTCTGGCCCCAGAAAATGCATTAAAAGCCTAATTCTCCCATCCAAAAGTGCCCCCAGAGGAAGGCTTTGGGTACAACTGAACTCCCCAGGGGAGCCCTAACGCAGCCCCATATGCAACTGGACCCTCCTTGTTCACTGTTTACGAGCAACCCTAAATATACCCCTAGCCACCATGGCAGAAGACTGAAAACTCGGGCTCCAGAAAATGCGTTTCAAGCCCCATTCACCCATCCAGAAGTGCCCCCAAAGGAAGGCTTTGGGTACAACTGAACTCCCCAGGGGAGCCTTTATGCAGCCCCACATGCAACTGGACCCTCCGGGTTCACTCTTTCACGGCAAGCCTAAATATAGCCCTTGGCGCAATGGGAGAAGACTGAAAAAGCGGACCTCAGAAAACGCATTGCGATTCCCCTTGGACCATCCAAAAGTGCCCCAAAGGAAGGCTTTGGGTACAACTGGACTCCCCAGGGGAGCCTTAACGCAGCCCCACATGCAACTGGACCCTCCGTATTCGCTCTTTCACAGCAACCCTAAATATAGCCCTGGCCCGCCTGGCAGTCGACTGAAAGCTCGGGCCACAGAAAATGTGTTACGAGCCCCATTCGCACATCCAAATGTGCCCCCAAAGGAAGGCTTTGGGTACAAGTGAACTCCCCAGGGGAGCCTTTACGCAGCCCCACATGCAACTGGACCCTCCTTGTTCACTGTTTACGAGCAACCCTAAATATACCCCTAGCCACCATGGCAGTCGACTGAAAGCTCGGGCTCCAGAAAATGCGTTAAAAGCCCCATTCACCCATCCAGAAGTGCCCCCAAAGGAAGGCTTTGGGTACAAGTGAACTCCCCAGGGGAGCCTTTATGCAGCCCACATGCAATTGGACCCTCCGGGTTCACTCTTTCACCGCAAGCCTAAATATAGCCCTAGCACGCCTGGCAGGTGACTGAAAGCTCGGGCCACAGAAAATGTGTTACGAGCCCCATTCGCACATCCAAAAGTGCCTCCAAAGGAAGGCTTTGGGTACATCTGAACTCCCCAGGGGAGCCTTTACGCAGCCCCACATGCAACTGGACCCTCCGTGTTCGCTCTTTACAGCAACCCTAAATATAACCCTAGCCAGCATGGCAGAAGACTGAAAACTCGGGCCACAGAAAACGTGATACAAGCCCATTCGCCCATCCAAAAGTGCCCCCACAGGAAGGCTTTGGGTACAAGTGAACTCCCCAGGGGAGCCTTTATGCAGCCCCACATGCAACTGGACCCTCCTTGTTCACTGTTTACGAGCAACCCTAAATATACCCCTAGCCACCATGGCAGAAGACTGAAAACTCGGGCCACAGAAAAAATGTTAAAAGCCTAATTCGCCCATCCAAAAGTGCCCCCACAGGAAGGCTTTGGGTACAGCTGAACTCCCCAGGGGAGCCTTTATGAAGCCCCACATGCAACTGGACCCTCTGGGTTCACTCTTTCACGGCAAGCCTAAATATAGCCCTTGGCGCAATGGGAGAAGACTGAAAAAGCGGACCTCAGAAAACGCATTGCGATTCCCCTTGGACCATCCAAAAGTGCCCCCAAAAAAAGGCTTTGGGTACAAGTGAACTCCCCAGGGGAGCCTTAACGCAGCCCCACATGCAACTGGACCCTCCGTATTCGCTCTTTCACAGCAAGCCTAAATATAGCCCTGGCCCGCCTGGCTGTCGACTGAAAGCTCGGGCCACAGAAAATGTGTTACGAGCCCCATTCGCCCATCCAAAAGTGCCCCCAAAGGAAGGCTTTGGGTACATCTGAACTCCCCAGGGGAGCCTTTACTCAGCCCCACATGCAACTGGACCCTCCGTGTTCGCTCTTTACAGCAACCCTAAATATAACCCTAGCCAGCATGGCAGAAGACTGAAAACTCGGGCCACAGAAAACGTGCTACAAGCCCCATTCGACCATCCAAAAGGGCCCACAGGAAGGCTTTGGGTACAACTGAACTCCCCAGGGGAGCCTTTATGCAGGCCCACATGCAACTGGACCCCCCGTGTTCGCTGTTTACAAGCAACCCTAAATATAACACTAGCCAGCATGACAGAAAACTGAAAACTCGGGCCACAGAAAAAGCGTTTCAAGCCCCATTCGCCCATCCAGAAGTGCCCCCAAAGGAAGGCTTTGGGTACAATGGAACTCCCCAGGGGAGCCTTTATGCAGCCCCACATGCAACTGGACCCTCCGGGTTCACTCTTTCACAGCAACCCTAAATATAGCCCTGGCCTGCCTGGCAGTGGACTGAAAACTCTGGCCCCAGAAAATGCGTTAAAAGCTAATTCTCCCATCCAAAAGTGCCCCCAGAGGAAGGCTTTGGGTACAACTGAACTCCCCAGGGGAGCCCTAACGCAGCCCCACATGCAACTGGACCCTCCGTATTCGCTCTTTCACAGCAACCCTAAATATAGCCCTGGCCCGCCTGGCAGTCGACTGAAAACTCGGGCCCCAGAAAATGCATTAAAATTCTAATTCGAACATCCAAAAGTGCTCCCACAGGAAGGCTTTGGGTACAAGTGAACTCCCCAGGGGAGCCTTTATGCAGGCCCATACGCAACTGGACCCTCCTTGTTCACTGTTTACGAGCAACCCTAAATATACCCCTAGCCACCATGGCAGAAGACTGAAAACTCGGGCTCCAGAAAATGCGTTTCACGCCCCATTCACCCATCCAGAAGTGCCCCCAAAGGAAGGCTTTGGGTACAACTGAACTCCCAGGGGAGCCTTTATGCAGCCCCACATGCAACTGGACCCTTTGGGTTCACTCTTTCACGGCAAGCCTAAATATATCCCTTGGCACAATGGGAGAAGACTGAAAAAGCGGACCTCAGAAAACGCATTGCGATTCCCTTGGACCATCCAAAAGTGCCCCCAAAGGAAGGCTTTGGGTACAACTGGACTCCCCAGGGGAGACTTAACACAGCCCCACATGCAACTGGACCCTCCGTATTCGCTCTTTCACAGCAACCCTAAATATAGCCCTGGCCCGCCTGGCAGTCGACTGAAAGCTCGGGCCACAGAAAATGTGTTACGAGCCCCATTCGCACATCCAAAAGTGCCCCCAAAGGAAGGCTTTGGGTACATCTGAACTCCCCAGGGGAGCCTTTACTCAGCCCCACATGCAACTGGACCCTCCGTGTTCGCTCTTTACAGCAACCCTAAATATTACCATAACCAGCATGGCAGAAGACTGAAAACTCGGGCCACAGAAAAAGCGTTTCAAGCCCCTTTGGCCCATCCAGAAGTGCCCCAAAGGAAGGCTTTGGGTACAAGTGAACTCCCCAGGGGAGCCTTTACGCAGCCCCACATGCAACTGGACCCTCCTTGTTCACTGTTTACGAGCAACCCTAAATATACCCCTAGCCACAGTGGCAGTCGACTGAAAGCTCGGGCTCCAGAAAATGCGTTAAAAGCCCCATTCACCCATCCAGAAGTGCCCCCAAAGGAAGGCTTTGGGTACAAGTGAACTCCCCAGGGGAGCCTTTATGCAGCCCCACATGCAACTGGACCCTCCGGGTTCACTCTTTCACCGCAAGCCTAAATATAGCCCTAGCACGCCTGGCAGGTGACTGAAAGCTCGGGCCACAGAAAATGTGTTACGAGCCCCATTCGCCCATCCAAAAGTGCCTCCAAAGGAAGGCTTTGGGTACATGTGAACTCCCAGGGGAGCCTTTACGCAGCCCCACATTGCAACTGGACCCTCCGTGTTCGCTCTTTACAGCAACCCTAAATATAACCCTAGCCAGCATGGCAGAAGACTGAAAACTCGGGCCACAGAAAAAGCGTTTCAAGCCCCATTCGCCCATCCAAAAGTGCCCCCACAGGAAGGCTTTGGGTACAAGTGAACTCCCCAGGGGAGCCTTTATGCAGCCCCACATGCAACTGGACCCTCCTTGTTCACTGTTTACGAGCAATCCTAAATATACCCCTAGCCACCATGGCGGAAGACTGAAAACTCGGGCCACAGAAAAAATGTTAAAAGCCTAATTCGCCCATCCAAAAGTGCCCCCAGAGGAAGGCTTTGGGTACAACTGAACTCCCCAGGGGAGCCTTAACGCAGCCCCACATGCAACTGGACCCTCCGTATTCGCTCTTTCACAGCAACCCTAAATATAGCCCTGGCCCGCCTGGCAGTCGACTGAAAACTCGGGCCCCAGAAAATGCGTTTAAAGCCTAATTCGCCCATCCAAAAGTGCCCCAAAGGAAGGCTTTGGGTACAAGTGAACTCCCCAGGGGAGCCTTTACGCAGCCCCACATGCAACTGGACCCTCCTTGTTCACTGTTTATGAGCAACCCTAAATATACCCCTAGCCACCATGGCAGAAGACTGAAAACTCGGGCTCCAGAAAATGCGTTAAAAGCCCCATTCACCCATCCAGAAGTGCCCCCAAAGGAAGGCTTTGGGTACAACTGAACTCCCCAGGGGAGCCTTTATGCAGCCCCACATGCAACTGGACCCTCCGGGTTCACTCTTTCACCGCAAGCCTAAATATAGCCCTGGCCCGCCTGGCAGTCGACTGAAAGCTCGGGCCACAGAAAATGTGTTACGAGCCCCATTCGCCCATCCAAAAGTGCCTCCAAAGGAAGGCTTTGGGTACAACTGAACTCCCCAGGGGAGCCTTTATGCAGCCCCACATGCAACTGGACCCTCCGGGTTCACTCTTTCACAGCAACCCTAAATATAGCCCTGGCCCGCCTGGCAGTCGACTGAAAACTCGGGCCCCAGAAAATGCGTTAAAAGCCTAATTCGCCCATCCAAAAGTGCCCCCAGAGGAAGGCTTTGGGTACAACTGAACTCCCCAGGGGAGCCTTAACGCAGCCCCACATGCAACTGGACCCTCCGTATTCGCTCTTTCACAGCAACCCTAAATATAGCCCTGGCCCGCCTGGCAGTCGACTGAAAACTCGGCCCCAGAAAATGCGTTTAAAGCCTAATTCGCCCATCCAAAAGTGCCCCCAAAGGAAGGCTTTGGGTACAAGTGAACTCCCCAGGGGAGCCTTTACGCAGCCCCACATGCAACTGGACCCTCCTTGTTCACTGTTTACGAGCAACCCTAAATATACCCCTAGCCACCATGGCAGAAGACTGAAAACTCGGGCTCCAGAAAATGCGTTTCAAGCCCCATTCACCCATCCAGAAGTGCCCCCAAAGGAAGGCTTTGGGTACAACTGAACTCCCCAGGGGAGCCTTTATGCAGCCCCACATGCAACTGGACCCTCCGGGTTCACTCTTTCACCGCAATCCTAAATATAACCCTAGCACGCCTGGCAGTCGACTGAAAGCTCGGGCCACAGAAAATGTGTTACGAGCCCCATTCGCCCATACAAAAGTGCCTCCAAAGGAAGGCTTTGGGTACATCTGAACTCCCCAGGGGAGCCTTTACTCAGCCCCACATGCAACTGGACCCTCCGTGTTCGCTCTTTACAGCAACCCTAAATATAACCCTAACCAGCATGGCAGAAGACTGAAAACTCGGGCCACAGAAAAAGCGTTTCAAGCCCCTTTCGCCCATCCAGAAGTGCCCCCAAAGGAAGGCTTTGGGTACAACTGAACTCCCCAGGGGAGCCTTTACGCAGCCCCACATGCAACTGGACCCTCCTTGTTCACTGTTTACGAGCAACCCTAAATATACCCCTAGCCACCATGGCAGAAGACTGAAATCTCGGGCTCCAGAAAATGCGTTTCAAGCCCCATTCACCCATCCAGAAGTGCCCCCAAAGGAAGGCTTTGGGTACAACTGGACTCCCCAGGGGAGCCCTAACGCAGCCCCACATGCAACTGGACCCTCCGGGTTCACTCTTTCACCGGAAGCCTAAATATAGCCCTAGCACGCCTGGCAGTCGACTGAAAGCTCGGGCCACAGAAAATGTGTTACGAGCCCCATTCGCCCATCCAAAAGTGCCTCCAAAGGAAGGCTTTGGGTACATCTGAACTCCCCAGGGGAGCCTTTACGCAGCCCCACATGCAACTGGACCCTCCTTGTTCACTGTTTACGAGCAACCCTAAATATACCCCTAGCCACCATGGCAGAAGACTGAAAACTCGGGCTCCAGAAAATGCGTTTCACGCCCCATTCACCCATCCAGAAGTGCCCCCAAAGGAAGGCTTTGGGTACAACTGAACTCCCCAGGGGAGCCTTTATGCAGCCCCACATGCAACTGGACCCTCCGGGTTCACTCTTTCACGGCAAGCCTAAATATAGCCCTAGCACGCCTGGCAGTCGACTGAAAGCTTGGGCCACAGAAAATGTGTTACGAGCCCCATTCGCCCATCCAAAAGTGCCTCCAAAGGAAGGCTTTGGGTACATCTGAACTCCCCAGGGGAGCCTTAACGCAGCCCCACATGCAACTGGACCCTCCGTGTTCGCTCTTTCACAGCAACCCTAAGTATAACCCTAGCCAGCATGGCAGAAGACTGAAAACTCGGGCCACAGAAAAGGTGCTACAAGCCCCATTCGACCATCCTAAAGTGCCCCCACAGGAAGGCTTTGGGTACAACTGAACTCCCCAGGGGAGCCTTTATGCAGCCCCACATGCAACTGGACCCTCCAGGTTCACTCTTTCACCGCAAGCCTAAATATAGCCCTCGGCGCAATGGGAGAAGACTGAAAAAGCGGACCTCAGAAAACGCATTGCGATTCCCCTTGGACCATCCCAAAGTGCCCCCAAAGGATGGCTTTGGGAACAACTGGACTCCCCAGGGGAGCCTTAACGCAGCCCCACATGCAACTGGACCCTCCGTATTCGCTCTTTCACAGCAACCCTAAATATAGCCTTGCCTGCATGGCAGTCGACTGAAAGCTCTTGCCACAGAAAATGTGTTACGAGCCCCATTCGCCCATCCAAAAGTGCCTCCAAAGGAAGGCTTTGGGTACATCTGAACTCCCCAGGGGAGCCTTTACTCAGCCCCACATGCAACTGGACCCTTCGGGTTCGCTCTTTACAGCAACCCTAAATATAGACATGGCCCGCATGGCAATCGACTGAAAACTCGGGCCCCAGAAAATGCGTTAAAAGCTTAATTCGCCCATCCAAAAGTGCCCCCAGAGGAAGGCTTTGGGTACAACTGAACTCCCCAGGGGAGCCTTTACGCAGCCCCACATGCAACTGGACCCTCCTTGTTCACTGTTTACGAGCAACCCTAAATATACCCATAGCCACCATGGCAGAAGACTGAAAACTCGGGCTCCAGAAAATGCGTTTCAAGCCCCATTCACCCATCCAGAAGTGCCCCCAAAGGAAGGCTTTGGGTACAACTGAACTCCCCAGGGGAGCCTTTATGCAGCCCCACATGCAACTGGACCCTCCGGGTTCACTCTTTCACCGCAAGCCTAAATATAGCCCTAGCACGCCTGGCAGTCGACTGAAAACTCGGGCCACAGAAAATGTGTTACGAGCCCCATTCACCCATCCAGAAGTGCCCCCAAAGGAAGGCTTTGGGTACATCTGAACTCCCCAGGGGAGCCTTTATGCAGCCCCACATGCAACTGGACCCTCCGTGTTCGCTCTTTCACCGCAAGCCTAAATATAGCCCTAGCACGCCTGGTACTCGACTGAAAGCTCGGGCCACAGATAATGTGTTACGAGCCCAATTCGCCCATCCAAAAGTGCCCCCAGAGGAAGGCTTTTGGTACAAGTGAACTCCCAAGGGGAGCCTTTATGCAGGCCCATACGCAACTGGACTCCCCGTGTTCGCTGTTTACAAGTAACCCTAAATATAACACTAGCCACCATGGCAGAAGACTGAAAACTCGGGCCACAGAAAAAATGTTAAAACCCTAATTCGCCCATCCAAAAGTGCCCCCAGAGTAAGGCTTTGGGTACAACTGAACTCCCCAGGGGAGCCTTTATGCAGCCCCACATGCAACTGGACCCTCCGGGTTCACTCTTTCACCGCAAGCCTATATATAGCCCTAGCACGCCTGGCAGTCGACTGAAAGTTCGAGCCACAGAAAATGTGTTACGAGCCCCATTCGCCCATCCAAAAGTGCCCCCAAAGGAAGGCTTTGGGTACATCTGAACTCCCCAGGGGAGCCTTTACGCAGCCCCACATGCAACTGGACCCTCCGTATTCGCTCTTTACAGCAACCCTAAATATAACCCTAGCCAGCATGGCAGAAGACTGAAAACTCGTACCACAGAATAAGCGTTTCAAGCCCCTTTCGCCCATCCAGAAGTGCCCCCAAAGGAAGGCTTTGGGTACAAGTGAACTCCCCAGAGGAGCCTTTATGCAGCCCCACATGCAACTGGACCCTCCTTGTTCACTGTTTACGAGCAACCCTAAATATACCCCTAGCCACCATGGCAGAAGACTGAAAACTCGGGCTCCAGAAAATGCGTTTCAAGCCCCATTCACCCATCCAGAAGTGCCCCCAAAGGAAGGCTTTGGGTACAACTGAATTCCCCAGGGGAGCCTTTATGCAGCCCCACATGCAACTGGACCCTCTGGGTTCACTCTTTCACAGCAACCCTAAATATAACCCTGGCTCGTCTGGCAGTCGACTGAAAACTCGGGCCCCAGAAAATGCGTTTCAAGCCCCATTCACCCATCCAGAAGTGCCCCCAAAGGAAGGCTTTGGGTACAAGTGAACTCCCCAGGGGAGCCTTTATTCAGCCCCACATGCAACTGGACCCTTCGGGTTCACTCTTTCACCGCAAGCCTAAATATAGCCGTCGGCGCAATGGGAGAAGACTTAAAAAGCGGACCTCAGAAAACGCATTGCGATTCCCCTTGGACCATCCAAAAGTGCCCCCAAAGGAAGGCTTTGGGTACAACTGGACTCCCCAGGGGAGCCTTTACGCAGCCCCACATGCAACTGGACCCTCCGTATTCGCTCTTTCACAGAAACCCTAAATATAGCCCTAGCCTGCCTGGCAGTCGACTGAAAGCTCGGGCCACAGAAAATGTGTTACGAGCCCCATTCGCCCATCCAAAAGTGCCCCCAAAGGAAGGCTTTGGGTACATCTGAACTCCCCAGGGGAGCCTTTACGCAGCCCCACATGCAACTAGACCCTCCTTCTTCACTGTTTACGAGCAACCCTAAATATACCCCTAGCCAGCATGGCAGTCGACTGAAAACTCGGGCCCCAGAAAATGCATTAAAAGCCTAATTCGCCCATCCAAAAGTGCCCCGAAAGGAAGGCTTTGGGTACAACTGAACTCCCCAGGGGAGCCTTTATGCAGCCCCACATGCAACTGTACCCTCCGGGTTCACTCTTTCACAGTAACCCTAAATATAGCCCTCAGCGCAATTGGAGAAGACTGAAAAAGCGGGCCTCAGAAAACGCATTGCGATTCCCCTTGGACCATCCAAAAGTGCCCCCAAAGGAAGGCTTTGGGTACAACTGGACTCCCCAGGGGAGCCTTTACACAGCCCCACATGCAACTGGACCCTCCGTGTTCGCTCTTTCACAGCAACCCTAAATATAACCCTGGCCCGCATGGCAGACGACTGAAAAATCGGGCCCCAGAAAAAGTGCTACAAGCCCCATTCGACCATCCAAATGTGCCCCCAGAGGAAGGCTTTGGGTACAACTGAACTCCCCAGGGGAGCCTTTATGCAGGCCCATACGCAACTGGACTCCCCGTGTTCGCTGTTTACAAGTAACCCTAAATATAACACTAGCCAGCATGGCAGAAGACTGAAAACTCTGGCTCCAGAAAATGCGTTTCACGCCCCATTCACCCATCCAGAAGTGCCCCCAAAGGAAGGCTTTGGGTACAACTGAACTCCCCAGGGGAGCCTTTATGCAGCCCCACATGCAACTGGACCCTCCGTATTCGCTCTTTCACAGCAAACCTAAATATAGCCCTGGCCCGCCTGGCAGTCGACTGAAAACTCGGACCCCAGAAAATGCGTTAAAAGCCTAATTCGCCCCTCCAAAAGTGCCCCCAGAGGAAGGCTTTGGGTACAACTGAACTCCCCAGGGGAGCCTTTATGCAGCCCCACATGCAACTGGACCCTCCTTGTTCACTGTTTACGAGCAACCCTAAATATAACCCTAGCCACCATGGCAGAAGACTGAAAACTCGGGCTCCAGAAAATGCGTTTCAAGCCCCATTCACCCATCCAGAAGTGCCCCCAAAGGAAGGCTTTGCGTACAACTGAATTCCCCAGGGGAGCCTTTATGCAGCCCCACATGCAACTGGACCCTCCGTGTTCACTCTTTCACAGCAACCCTAAATATAACCCTGGCTCGTCTGGCAGTCGACTGAAAACTCGGGCCCCAGAAAATGCGTTTCAAGCCCCATTCACCCATCCAGAAGTGCCCCCAAAGGAAGGCTTTGGGTACAACTGAACTCCCCAGGGGAGCCTTTATTCAGCCCCACATGCAACTGGACCCTTCGGGTTCACGCTTTCACTGCAAGCCAAAATATAGCCCTCGGCGCAATGGGAGAAGACTTAAAAAGCGGACCTCAGAAAACGCATTGCGATTCCCCTTGGACCATCCAAAAGTGCCCCCAAAGGAAGGCTTTGGGTACAACTGGACTCCCCAGGGGAGCCTTTACGCAGCCCCACATGCAACTGGACCCTCCGTGTTCGCTCTTCACAGAAACCATAAATATAGCCCTGGCCTGCCTGGCAGTCGACTGAAAGCTCGGGCCACAGAAAATGTGTTACGAGCCCCATTCGCCCATCCAAAAGTGCCCCCAAAGGAAGGCTTTGGGTACATCTGAACTCCCCAGGGGAGCCTTTATGCAGCCCCACATGCAACTGGACCCTCCTTCTTCACTGTTTACGAGCAACCCTAAATATACCCCTAGCCACCATGGCAGTCGACTGAAAACTCGGGCCCCAGAAAATGCATTAAAAGCCTAATTCGCCCATCCAAAAGTGCCCCGAAAGGAAGGCTTTGGGTACAACTGAACTCCCCAGGGGAGCCTTTATGCAGCCCCACATGCAACTGGACCCTCCGGGTTCACTCAGTCACCACAAGCCTAAATATAGCCCTCAGCGCAATTGGAGAAGACTGAAAAAGCGGGCCTCAGAAAACGCATTGCGATTCCCCTTGGACCATCCAAAAGTGCCCCCAAAGGAAGGCTTTGGGTACAACTGGACTCCCCAGGGGAGCCTTTATGCAGCCCCACATGCAACTGGACCCTCCGTATTCGCTCTTTCACAGCAACCCTAAATATAACCCTGGCCCGCATGGCAGACGACTGAAAAATCGGGCCCCAGAAAAAGTGCTACAAGCCCCATTCGACCATCCAAATGTGCCCCCAGAGGAAGGCTTTGGGTACAACTGAACTCCCCAGGGGAGCCTTTATTCAGCCCCACATGCAACTGGACTCCCCGTATTCGCTGTTTACAAGTAACCCTAAATATAACACTAGCCAGCATGGCAGAAGACTGAAAACTCGGGCTCCAGAAAATGCGTTTCACGCCCCATTCACCCATCCAGAAGTGCCCCCAAAGGAAGGCTTTGGGTACAACTGAACTCCCCAGGGGAGCCTTTATGCAGCCCCACATGCAACTGGACCCTCCGGGTTCACTCTTTCACCGCAAGCCTAAATATAGCCCTAGCACGCCTGGCAGTCGACTGAAAGCTCGGGCCACCGAAAATGTGTTACGAGCCCCATTCGCACATCCAAAAGTGCCCCCAAAGGAAGGCTTTGGGTACATCTGAACTCCCCAGGGGAGCCTTTATGCAGCCCCACATGCAACTGGACCCTCCGGGTTCACTCTTTCACCGCAAGCCTAAATATAGCCCTAGCACGCCTGGCAGTCGACTGAAACTTCGAGCCACAGAAACTGTGTTACGAGCCCCATTCGCCCATCCAAAAGTGCCCCCAAAGGAAGGCTTTGGGTACATCTGAACTCCCCAGGGGAGCCTTTACGCAGCCCCACATGCAACTGGACCCTCCGTATTCGTTCTTTACAGCAACCCTAAATATATCCCTAGCCAGCATGGCAGAAGACTGAAAACTCGGGCCACAGAATAAGCGTTTCAAGCCCCTTTCGCCCATCCAGAAGTGCCCCCAAAGGAAGGCTTTGGGTACAAGTGAACTCCCCAGAGGAGCCTTTATGCAGCCCCACATGCAACTGGACCCTCCTTCTTCACTGTTTACGAGCAACCCTAAATATACCCCTAGCCACCATGGCAGAAGACTGAAAACTCGGGCTCCAGAAAATGCGTTTCAAGCCCCATTCACCCATCCAGAAGTGCCCCCAAAGGAAGGCTTTGGGTACAACTGAATTCCCCAGGGGAGCCTTTATGCAGCCCCACATGCAACTGGACCCTCCGGGTTCACTCTTTCACAGCAACCCTAAATATAACCCTGGCTCGTCTGGCAGTCGACTGAAAACTCGGGCCCCAGAAAATGCGTTTCAAGCCCCATTCACCCATCCAGAAGTGCCCCCAAAGGAAGGCTTTGGGTACAACTGAACTCCCCAGGGGAGCCTTTATGCAGCCCCACATGCAACTGGACCCTTCGGGTTCACTCTTTCACCGCAAGCCTAAATATAGCCCTCGGCGCAATGGGAGAAGACTGAAAAAGCGGACCTCAGAAAACGCATTTCGATTCCCCTTGGACCATCCAAAAGTGCCCCCAACGGAAGGCTTTGGGTACAACTGGACTCCCCAGGGGAGCCTTTACGCAGCCCCACATGCAACTGGACCCTCCGTATTCGCTCTTTCACAGAAACCCTAAATATAGCCCTGGCCTGCCTGGCAGTCGACTGAAAGCTCGGGCCACAGAAAATGTGTTACGAGCCCCATTCGCACATCCAAAAGTGCCCCCAAAGGAAGGCTTTGGGTACATCTGAACTCCCCAGGGGAGCCTTTACTCAGCCCCACATGCAACTGGACCCTCCGTGTTCGCTCTTTACAGCAACCCTAAATATAGCCCTGGCCCGCATGGCAGTCGACTGAAAACTAGGGCCACAGAAAATGCGTTAAAAGCCTAATTCACTCATCCAAAAGTGCCCCCAGAGGAAGGCTTTGGGTACAACTGAACTCCCCAGGGGAGCCTTATGCAGCCCCACATGCAACTGGACCCTCCTTGTTCACTGTTTACGAGCAACCCTAAATATACCCCTAGCCACCATGGCAGAAGACTGAAAACTCGGGCTCCAGAAAATGCGTTTCAAGCCCCATTCACCCATTCAGAAGTGCCCCCAAAGGAAGGCTATGAGTACAACTGAACTCCCCAGGGGAGCCTTTACTCAGCCCCACATGCAACTGGACCCTCCGGGTTCACTCTTTCACCGCAAGCCTAAATATAGCCCTAGCACGCCTGGCAGTCGACTGAAAGCTCGGGCCACAGAAAATGTGTTACGAGCCCCATTCGCCCATCCAAAAGTGCCCCCAAAGGAAGGCTTTGGGTACATCTGAACTCCCCAGGGGAGCCTTTACGCAGCCCCACATGCAACTGGACCCTCCTTCTTCACTGTTTACGAGCAACCCTAAATATACCCCTAGCCACCATGGCAGTCGACTGAAAACTCGGGCCCCAGAAAATGCATTAAAAGCCACATTCGCCCATTCAAAAGTGCCCCGAAAGGAAGGCTTTGGGTACAACTGAACTCCCCAGGGGAGCCTTTATGCAGCCCCACATGCAACTGGACCCTCCGGGTTCACTCAGTCACCACAAGCCTAAATATAGCCCTCGGCGCAATGGGAGAAGACTGAAAAAGCGGGCCTCAGAAAACGCATTGCGATTCCCCTTGGACCATCCAAAAGTGCCCCCAAAGGAAGGCTTTGGGTACAACTGGACTCCCCAGGGGAGCCTTTATGCAGCCCCACATGCAACTGGACCCTCCGTATTCGCTCTTTCACAGCAACCCTAAATATAACCCTGGCCAGCATGGCAGACGACTGAAAAATCGGGCCCCAGAAAAAGTGCTACAAGCCCCATTCGACCATCCAAATGTGCCCCCAGAGGAAGGCTTTGGGTACAACTCAACTCCCCAGGGGAGCCTTTATGCAGGCCCATACGCAACTGGACTCCCCGTGTTCGCTGTTTATAAGTAAACCTAAATATAACACTAGCCAGCATGGCAGAAGACTGAAAACTCGGGCTCCAGAAAATGCGTTTCAAGCCCCATTCACCCATCCAGAAGTGCCCCCAAAGGAAGGCTTTGGGTACAACTGAATTCCCCAGGGGAGCCTTTATGCAGCCCCACATGCAACTGGACCCTCCGGGTTCACTCTTTCACAGCAACCCTAAATATAACCCTGGCTCGTCTGGCAGTCGACTGAAAACTCGGGCCCCAGAAAATGCGTTTCAAGCCCCATTCACCCATCCAGAAGTGCCCCCAAAGGAAGGCTTTGGGTACAACTGAACTCCCCAGGGGAGCCTTTACGCAGCCCCACATGCAACTGGACCCTTCGGGTTCACTCTTTCACCGCAAGCCTAAATATAGCCCTCGGCGCAATGGGAGAAGACTGAAAAACGGACCTCAGAAAACGCATTTCGATTCCCCTTGGACAATCCAAAAGTGCCCCCAAAGGAAGGCTTTGGGTACAAGTGAACTCCCCAGGGGAGCCTTTATGCAGCCCCACATGCAACTGGACCCTCCTTGTTCACTGTTTACGAGCAACCCTAAATATACCCCTAGCCACCATGGCAGAAGACTGAAAACTCGGGCTCCAGAAAATGCATTTCAAGCCCATTCACCCATCCAGAAGTGCCCCCAAAGGAAGGCTTTGGGTACAAGTAAACTCCCCAGGGGAGCCTTTATGCAGCCCCACATGCAACTGGACCCTCCGGGTTCACTCTTTCACCGCAAGCCTAAATATAGCCCTAGCACGCCTGGCAGTCGACTGAAAGCTCGGGCCACAGAAAATGTATTACGAGCCCTATTCGCCCATCCAAAAGTGCCTCCAAAGGAAGGCTTTGGGTACATCTGAACTCCCCAGGGGAGCCTTTACGCAGCCCCACATGCAACTGGACCCTCCTTGTTCACTGTTTACGAGCAACCCTAAATATACCCCTAGCCACCATGGCAGAAGACTGAAAACTCGGGCCACAGAAAACGTGCTTCAAGCCCCATTCACCCAACCAAAAGTGCCCCCAAAGGAAGGCTTTGGGTACAACTGAACTCCCCAGGGGAGCCTTTATGCAGCCCCACATGCAACTGGACCCTCCGGGTTCACTCTTTCACCGCAACCCTAAATATATCCCTCGGTGCAATGGCAGAAGACTGAAAACTCGGGCCACAGAAAAAGCGTTTCAAGCACCTTTCGCCCATCCAGAAGTGCCCCCAAAGGAAGGCTTTGGGTACAACTGAACTCCCCAGGGGAGCCTTTACGCAGCCCCACATGCAACTGGACCCTCCGGGTTCACTCTTTCACCGCAAGCCTAAATATAGCCCTAGCACGCCTGGCAGTCGACTGAAAGCTCGGGCCACAGAAAATGTGTTACGAGCCCCATTCGCCCATCCAAAAGTGCCCCCAAAGGAAGGCTTTGGGTACATCGGAACTCCTCAGGGGAGCCTTTACGCAGCCCCACATGCAACTGGACCCTCCTTCTTCACTGTTTACGAGCAACCCTAAATATACCCCTAGCCACCATGGCAGTCGACTGAAAACTCGGGCCCCAGAAAATGCATTAAAAGCCACATTCGCCCATCCAGAAGTGCCCCGAAAGGAAGGCTTTGGGTACAACTGAACTCCCCAGGGGAGCCTTTATGCAGCCCCACATGCAACTGGACCCTCCGGGTTCACTCAGTCACCACAAGCCTAAATATAGCCCTCGGCGCAATGGGAGAAGACTGAAAAAGCGGGCCTCAGAAAACGCATTGCGATTCCCCTTGGACCATCCAAAAGTGCCCCCAAAGGAAGGCTTTGGGTACAACTGGACTCCCCAGGGGAGCCTTTATGCAGCCCCACATGCAACTGGACCCTCCGTATTCGCTCTTTCACAGCAACCCTAAATATAACCCTGGCCCGCATGGCAGACGACTGAAAAATCGGGCCCCAGAAAAAGTGCTACAAGCCCCATTCGACCATCCAAATGTGCCCCCAGAGGAAGGCTTTGGGTACAAGTGAACTCCCCAGGGGAGCCTTTATGCAGGCCCATACGCAACTGGACTCCCCGTGTTCGCTGTTTACAAGTAAACCTAAATATAACCCTAGCCAGCATGGCAGAAGACTGAAAACTCTGGCTCCAGAAAATGCGTTTCACGCCCCATTCACCCATCCAGAAGTGCCCCCAAAGGAAGGCTTTGGGTACAAGTGAACTCCCCAGGGGAGCCTTTATGCAGACCCACATGCAACTGGACCCTCCGTATTCGCTCTTTCACAGCAACACTAAATATAGCCCTGGCCCGCCTGGCAGTCGACTGAAAACTCGGGCCCCAGAAAATGCGTTAAAAGCCTAATTAGCCCATCCAAAAGTGCCCCCAGAGGAAGGCTTTGGGTACAACTGAACTCCCCAGGGGAGCCTTTATGCAGCCCCACATGCAACTGGACCCTCCTTGTTCACTGTTTACGAGCAACCCTAAATATACCCCTAGCCACCATGGCAGAAGACTGAAAACTCGGGCTCCAGAAAATGCGTTTCACGCCCCATTCACCCATCCAGAAGTGCCCCCAAAGGAAGGCTTTGGGTACAACTGAACTCCCCAGGGGAGCCTTTATGCAGCCCCACATGCAACTGGACCCTCCGGGTTCACTCTTTCACTGCAAGCCTAAATATAGCCCTAGCACGCCTGGCAGTCGACTGAAAGCTCGGGCCACAGAAAATGCGTTAAAAGCCTAATTCGCCCATCCAAAAGTGCCTCCAAAGGAAGGCTTTGGGTACATCTGAACTCCCCAGGGGAGCCTTTACGCAGCCGGACATGCAACTGGACCCTCCGTGTTCGCTCTTTACAGCAACCCTAAATATTACCCTAGCCAGCATGGCAGAAGACTGAAAACTCGGGCCACAGAAAAAGCGATTCAAGCCCCTTTCGCCCATCCAGAAGTGCCCCCAAAGGAAGGCTTTGGGTACAAGTGAACTCCCCAGGGGAGCCTTTATGCAGCCCCACATGCAGCTGGACCCTCCTTGTTCACTGTTTACGAGCAACCCTAAATATACCCCTAGCCACCATGGCAGAAGACTGAAAACTCGGGCCACAGAAAAAGCGTTTCAAGCCCCATTCACCCATCCAGAAGTGCCCCCAAAGGAAGGCTTTGGGTACAAGTGAACTCCCCAGGGGAGCCTTTATGCAGCCCCACATGCAACTGGACCCTCCGGGTTCACTCTTTCACCGCAAGCCTAAATATAGCCCTGGCCCGCATAGCAGTCGACTGAAAGCTCGGGCCACAGAAAATGTGTTACGAGCCCCATTCGCCCATCCAAAAGTGCCCCCAGAGGAAGGCTTTGGGTACAACTGAACTCCCCAGGGGAGCCTTTATGCAGACCAACATGCAACTGGACCCTCCGGGTTCACTCTTTCACCGCAAACCTAAAGATAGCACTAGCACGCCTGGCAGTCGACTGAAAGCTCGGGCCACAGAAAATGTGTTACGAGCCCCATTCGCCCATCCAGAAGTGCCCCCAAAGGAAGGCTTTGGGTACATCTGAACTCCCCAGGGGAGCCTTTACGCAGCCCCACATGCAACTGGACCCTCCGTGTTCGCTCTTTCACAGCAACCCTAAATATAACCCTAGCCAGCATGTCAGAAGACTGAAAACTCGGGCCACAGAAAAAGCGTTTCAAGCCCCTTTCGCCCATCCAGAAGTGCCCCCAAAGGAAGGCTTTGGGTACAACTGAACTCCCCAGGGGAGCCTTTATGCAGCCCCACATGCAACTGGACCCTCCTTGTTCACTGTTTACGAGCAACCCTAAATATACCCCTAGCCACCATGGCAGAAGACTGAAAACTCGGGCTCCAGAAAATGCATTTCAAGCCCATTCACCCATCCAGAAGTGCCCCCAAAGGAAGGCTTTGGGTACAATTGACCTCCCCAGGGGAGCCTTTATGCAGCCCCACATGCAACTGGACCCTCCGGGTTCACTCTTTCACCGCAAGCCTGAATATAGCCCTAGCACGCCTGGCAGACGACTGAAAGCTCGAGCCACAGAAAATGTGTTACGAGCCCTACTCGCCCATCCAAAAGTGCCTCCAAAGGAAGGCTTTGGGTACATCTGAACTCCCCAGGGGAGCCTTTACGAAGCCCCACATGCAACTGGACCCTCCTTGTTCACTGTTTACGAGCAACCCTAAATATACCCCTAGCCACCATGGCAGAAGACTGAAAACTCGGGCCACAGAAAACGTGCTTCAAGCCCCATTCACCCAACAAAAAGTGCCCCCAAAGGAAGGCTTTGGGTACAACTGAACTCCCCAGGGGAGCCTTTATGCAGACCCACATGCAACTGGACCCTCCGTATTCGCTCTTTCACCGCAACCCTAAATATATCAATCGGTGCAATGGCAGAAGACTGAAAACTCGGGCCACAGAAAAAGCGTTTCAAGCACCTTTCGCCCATCCAGAAGTGCCCCCAAAGGAAGGCTTTGGGTACAAGTGAACTCCCCAGGGGAGCCTTTATGCAGCCCCACATGCAACTGGACCCTCCGTATTCACTCTTTCACAGCAACCCTAAATATATCCGTGGCCCGCCTGGCCGTCGACTGAAAACTCGGGCCCCAGAAAATGCGTTAAAAGCCTAATTCGCCCATCCAAAAGTGCCCCCAGAGGAAGGTTTTGGGTACAACGGAACTCCCCAGGGGAGCCTTTACGCAGCCCCACATGCAACTGGACCCTCCGTATTCGCTCTTTCACAGAAACCCTAAATATAACCCTGGCCCGCACGGCAGACGACTGAAAAATCGGGCCACAGAAAACGTGCTAGAAGCCCCATTCGCCCATCCAAAAGTGCCCCCAAAGGAAGGCTTTGGGTACAACTGAACTCCCCAGGGGAGCCTTTATGCAGGCCCATACGCAACTGGACTCCCCGTGTTTGCTGTTTACAAGCAACCCTAAATATACCCCTAGCCAGCATGACAGAAAACTGAAAACTCGGGCCACCGAAAAAATGTTAAAAGCCTAATTCACCCATCCAAAAGTGCCCCAGAGGAAGGCTTTGGGTACAACTGAACTCCCCAGGGGAGCCTTTATGCAGCCCCACATGCAACTGGACCCTCCTTGTTCACTGTTTACGAGCAACCCTAAATATACCCCTAGCCACCATGGCAGAAGACTGAAAACTCGGGCTCCAGAAAATGCGTTTCAAGCCACATTCACCCATCCAGAAGTGCCCCCAAAGGAAGGCTTTGAGTACAAGTGAACTTCCCAGGGGAGCCTATATGCAGCCCCACATGCAACTGGACCCTCCGGGTTCACTCTTTCACCGCAAGCCTAAATATAGCCCTAGCACTCCTGGCAGTCGACTGAAAGCTCGGGCCACAGAAAATGTGTTACGAGCCCTATTCGCCCATCCAAAAGTGCCCCCAAAGGAAGGCTTTGGGTACATCTGAACTCCCCAGGGGAGCCTTTATGCAGGCCCATATGCAACTGGACCCCCCGTGTTCGCTGTTTACAAGCAACCCTAAATAAAACACTAGCCAGCATGGCAGAAAACTGAAAACTCGGGCCACAGAAAAAGCGTTTCAAGCCCCATTCACCCATCCAGAAGTGCCCCCAAAGGAAGGCTTTGGGTACATCTGAACTCCCCAGGGGAGCCTTTACGCAGCCCCACATGCAACTGGACCCTCTGCCTTCACTCTTTCACAGCAACCCTAAATATAGCCCTGGCCCGCCTGGCAGACAACTGAAAAACCGGGCCCCAGAAAACGTGATACAAGCCCCATTTGACCATCCAAAAGTGCCCCCAAAGGAAGGCTTTGGGTACAACTGAACTCCCCAGGGGAGCCTTTATGCAGCCCCACATGCAACTGGACCCTCCTTGTTCACTGTTTACGAGCAACCCTAAATATACCCCTAGCCACCATGGCAGAAGACTGAAAACTCGGGCCACAGAAAAAGCGTTTCAAGCCCCATTCACCCATCCAGAAGTGCCCCCAAAGGAAGGCTTTGGGTACAAGTGAACTCCCCAGGGGAGCCTTTATGCAGCCCCACATGCAACTGGACCCTCCGGGTTCACTCTTTCACCGCAAGCCTAAATATAGCCCTGGCCCGCATAGCAGTCGACTGAAAGCTCGGGCCACAGATAATGTGTTACGAGCCCCATTCGCCCATCCAAAAGTGCCCCCAGAGGAAGGCTTTGGGTACAACTGAACTCCCCAGGGGAGCCTTTATGCAGACCAACATGCAACTGGACCCTCCGGGTTCACTCTTTCACCGCAAACCTAAAGATAGCACTAGCACGCCTGGCAGTCGACTGAAAGCTCGGGCCACAGTAAATGTGTTACGAGCCCCATTCGCCCATCCAAAAGTGCCCCCAAAGGAAGGCTTTGGGTACATCTGAACTCCCCAGGGGAGCCTTTACGCAGCCCCACATGCAACTGGACCCTCCGTGTTCGCTCTTTCACATCAACCCTATATATAACCCTAGCCAGCATGTCAGAAGACTGAAAACTCGGGCCACAGAAAAAGCGTTTCAAGCCCCTTTCGCCCATCCAGAAGTGCCCCCAAAGGAAGGCTTTGGGTACAACTGAACTCCCCAGGGGAGCCTTTATGCAGCCCCACATGCAACTGGACCCTCCTTGTTCACTGTTTACGAGCAACCCTAAATATACCCCTAGCCACCATGGCAGAAGACTGAAAACTCGGGCTCCAGAAAATGCATTTCAAGCCCATTCACCCATCCAGAAGTGCCCCCAAAGGAAGGCTTTGGGTACATCTGAACTCCCCAGGGGAGCCTTTACGAACCCCCACATGCAACTGGACCCTCCTTGTTCACTGTTTACGAGCATCCCTAAATATACCCCTAGCCACCATGGCAGAAGACTGAAAACTCGGGTCACAGAAAACGTGCTTCAAGCCCCATTCACCCAACCAAAAGTGCCCCTAAAGGAAGGCTTTGGGTACAACTGAACTCCCCAGGGGAGCCTTTATGCAGCCCCACATGGAACTGGACCCTCCGGGTTCACTCTTTCACCGCAACCCTAAATATATCCCTCGGTGCAATGGCAGAAGACTGAAAACTAGGGCCACAGAAAAAGCGTTTCAAGCACCTTTCGCCCATCCAGAAGTGTCCCCAAAGGAAGGCTTTGGGTACAAGTGAACTCCCCAGGGGAGCCTTTACGCAGCCCCACATGCAACTGGACCCTCCGGGTTCACTCTTTCACCGCAAGCCTAAATATAGCCCTAGCACGCCTGGCAGTCGACTGAAAGGTCGGGCCACAGAAAATGTGTTACGAGCCCCATTCGCCCATCCAAAAGTGCCCCCAAAGGAAGGCTTTGGGTACATCTGAACTCCCCAGGGGAGCCTTTACGCAGCCCCACATGCAACTGGACCCCCCGTGTTCGCTGTTTACAAGCAACCCTAAATATAACACTAGCCAGCATGGCAGAAAACTGAAAACTCGGGCCACAGAAAATGCGTTTCAAGCCCCATTCACCCATCCAGAAGTGCCCCCAAAGGAAGGCTTTGGGTACAAGTGAACTCCCCAGGGGAGCCTTTATGCAGCCCCACATGCAACTGGACCCTCCGTATTCGCTCTTTCACAGCAACCCTAAATATAGCCCTGGCCCGCCTGGCAGTCGACTGAAAACTCGGGCCCCAGAAAACGTGATACAAGCCCCATTTGACCATCCAAAAGTGCCCCCAAAGGAAGGCTTTGGGTACAAGTGAACTCCCCAGGGGAGCCTTTATGCAGCCCCACATGCAACTGGACCCTCCTTGTTCACTGTTTACGAGCAACCGTATATATACCCCTAGCCACCATGGCAGAAGACTGAAAACTTGGGCTCCAGAAAATGCGTTTCACGCCCCATTCACCCATCCAGAAGTGCCCCCAAAGGAAGGCTTTGGGTACAAGTGAACTCCCCAGGGGAGCCTTTATGCAGCCCCACATGCAACTGGACCCTCCGGGTTCACTCTTACACAGCAACCCTAAATATAGCCCTCGGCGCAATGGGAGAAGACTGAAAAAGCGGGCCTCAGAAAACGCATTGCGATTCCACTTGGACCATGCAAAAGTGACCCCAAAGGAAGGCTTTGGGTACAAGTGAACTCCCCAGGGGAGCCTTAATGCAGCCCCACATGCAACTGGACCCTCCGTATTCGCTCTTTCAGAGCAACCCTAAATATAGCCCTGGCCCGCCTGGCAGTCGACTGAAAACTCGGGCCACAGAAAATGCATTAAAAGCCTAATTCGCCCATCCAAAAGTGCCTCCAAAGGAAGGCTTTGGGTACAACTGAACTCCCCAGGGGAGCCTTTATGCAGCCCCACATGCAACTGGACCCTCTGCCTTCACTCTTTCACAGCAACCCTAAATATACCCTTAGCCACCATGGCAGAAGAATGAAAACTCGGGCTCCAGAAAATGCGTTTCAAGCCCCATTCACCCATCCAAAAGTGCCCCCAAAGGAAGGCTTTGGGTACAACTGAACTCCCCAGGGGAGCCTTTATGCAGCCCCACATGCAACTGGACCCTCCGGGTTCACTCTTTCACAGCAACCCTAAATATAGCCCTGGCCCGCCTGGCAGTCGACTGAAAACTCGGGCCCCAGAAAATGCGTTAAAAGCCTAATTCGCCCATCCAAAAGTGCCCCCAGAGGAAGGCTTTGGGTACAACTGAACTCCCCAGGGGAGCCTTTACGCAGCCCCTCATGCAACTGGACCCTCCGTATTCGCTCTTTCACAGCAACCCTAAATATAGCCCTGGCCTGCCTGGCAGTCGACTGAAAACTCGGGCTCCAGAAAATGCATTAAAAGCCTAATTCGCCCATCCAAAAGTGCCCCCAGAGGAAGGCTTTGGGTACAAGTGAACTCCCCAGGGGAGCCTTTACGCAGCCCCACATGCAACTGGACCCTCCGTGTTCGCTCTTTACAGCAACACTAAATATAACCCTAGCCAGCATGGCAGAAGACTGAAAACTCGGGCCACAGAAAAAGCGTTTCAAGCCCCTTTCGCCAATCCAGAAGTGCCCCCAAAGGAAGGCTTTGGGTACAAGTGAACTCCCCAGGGGAGCCTTTATGCAGCCCCACATGCAACTGGACCCTCCGTGTTCGCTCTTTAACAGCAACCCTAAATATAACCCTGGCCCGCCTGGCAGTCGACTGAAAAATCGGGCCCCAGAAAACGTGCTACAAGCCCCATTCGACCATCCAAAAGTGCCCCCAAAGGAAGGCTTTGGTACAAGTGAACTCCCCAGGGGAGCCTTAATGCAGGCCCATACGCAACTGGACCCCCCGTGTTCGCTGTTTACAAGAAACCCTAAATATTACCCTAGCCAGCATGGCAGAAAACTGAAAACTCGGGCCACAGAAAATGCGTTTCAAGCCCCATTCACCCATCCAGAAGTGCCCCCAAAGGAAGGCTTTGGGTACAAGTGAACTCCCCAGGGGAGCCTTTATGCAGCCCCACATGCAACTGGACCCTCCGTATTCGCTCTTTCACAGCAACCCTAAATATAGCCCTGGCCCGCCTGGCAGTCGACTGAAAACTCGGGCCCCAGAAAACGTGATACAAGCCCCATTCGCCCATTCAAAAGTGCCCCCAAAGGAAGGCTTTGGGTACAAGTGAACTCCCCAGGGGAGCCTTAATGCAGCCCCACATGCAACTGGACCCTCCTTGTTCACTGTTTACGAGCAACCGTATATATACCCCTAGCCACCATGGCAGAAGACTGAAAACTCGGGCTCCAGAAAATGCGTTTCACGCCCCATTCACCCATCCAGAAGTGCCCCCAAAGGAAGGCTTTGGGTACAAGTGAACTCCCCAGGGGAGCCTTTATGCAGCCCCACATGCAACTGGACCCTCCGGGTTCACTCTTACACAGCAACCCTAAATATAGCCCTCGGCGCAATGGGAGAAGACTTAAAAAACGGGCCTCAGAAAACGCATTGCGATTCCACTTGGACCATGCAAAAGTGCCCCCAAAGGAAGGCTTTGGGTACAAGTGAACTCCCCAGGGGAGCCTTTACGCAGCCCCACATGCAACTGGACCCTCCGTATTCGCTCTTTCAGAGCAACCCTAAATATAGCCCTGGCCCGCCTGGCAGTCGACTGAAAACTCGGGCCACAGAAAATGCATTAAAAGCCTAATTCGCCCATCCAAAAGTGCCTCCAAAGGAAGGCTTTGGGTACATCTGAACTCCCCAGGGGAGCCTTTACGCAGCCCCACATGCAACTGGACCCTCTGCCTTCACTCTTTCACAGCAACCCTAAATATACCCTTAGCCACCATGGCAGAAGAATGAAAACTCGGGCTCCAGAAAATGCGTTTCAAGCCCCATTCACCCATCCAAAAGTGCCCCCAAAGGAAGGCTTTGGGTACAACTGAACTCCCCAGGGGAGCCTTTATGCAGCCCCACATGCAACTGGACCCTCCGGGTTCACTCTTTCACAGCAACCCTAAATATAGCCCTGGCCCGCCTGGCAGTCGACTGAAAACTCGGGCCCCAGAAAATGCGTTAAAAGCCTAATTCGCCCATCAAAAAGTGCCCCCAGAGGAAGGCTTTGGGTACAACTGAACTCCCCAGGGGAGCCTTTACGCAGCCCCTCATGCAACTGGACCCTCCGTATTCGCTCTTTCACAGCAACCCTAAATATAGCCCTGGCCTGCCTGGCAGTCGACTGAAAACTCGGGCTCCAGAAAATGCATTAAAAGCCTAATTCGACCATCCAAAAGTGCCCCCAGAGGAAGGCTTTGGGTACAAGTGAACTCCCCAGGGGAGCCTTTACGCAGCCCCACATGCAACTGGACCCTCCGTGTTCGCTCTTTACAGCAACCCTAAATATAACCCTAGCCAGCATGGCAGAAGACTGAAAACTCGGGCCACAGAAAAAGCGTTTCAAGCCCCTTTCGCCAATCCAGAAGTGCCCCCAAAGGAAGGCTTTGGGTACAACTGAACTCCCCAGGGGAGCCTTTATGCAGCCCCACATGCAACTGGACCCTCCGGGTTCACTCTTTCACCGCAAGCCTAAATATAGCCCTAGCACGCCTGGCATTACACCGAAAGCTCAAGCCTCAGAAAATGTGTTACGAGCCCCATTCGCCCATCCAAAAGTGCCCCCAAAGGAAGGTTTTGGGTACATCTGAACTCCCCAGGGGAGCCTTTACGCAGCCCCACATGCAACTGGACCCTCCCGGTTCACTCTTTCACCGCAAGCCTAAATATAGCCCTATCACTCCTGGCAGTCGACTGAAAGCTCGGGCCACAGAAAATGTGTTACGAGCCCCATTCGCCCATACAAAAGTGCCCCCAAAGGAAGGCTTTGGGTACATCTGAACTCCCCAGGGGAGCCTTTACGCAGCCCCACATGCAACTGGACCCTCCGTGTTCGCTCTTTACAGCAACCCTAAATATAACCCTAGCCAGCATGGCAGAAGACTGGAAACTCGGGCCACAGAAAAAGCGTTTCAAACCCCTTTCGCTCATCCAGAAGTGCCCCCAAAGGAAGGCTTTGGGTACAAGTGAACTCCCCAGGGGAGCCTTTATGCAGCCCCACATGCAACTGGACCCTCCGGGTTCACTCTTTCACCGCAAGCCTCAATATGGCCCTCGGCGCAATGGGAGAAGACTGAAAAAGCGGGCCTCAGAAAACGCATTGCGATTCCCCTTGGACCATCCAAAAGTGCCCCCAAAGGAAGGCTTTGGGTACAACTGGACTCCCCAGGGGAGCCTTAACGCAGCCCCACATGCAACTGGACCCTCCGTATTCGCTCTTTCACAGCAACCCTAAATATAGCCCTGGCCCGCCTGGCAGTCGACTGAAAACTCGGGCCCCAGAAAATGCATTAAAAGCCTAATTCGCCCATCCAAAACTGCCCCCAGAGGAAGGCTTTGGGTACAACTGAACTCCCCAGGGGAGCCTTTATGCAGCCCCACATGCAACTGGACCCTCCTTGTTCACTGTTTACGAGCAACCCTAAATATACCCCTAGCCACCATGGCAGAAGACTGAAAACTCGGGCTCCAGAAAATGCGTTTCAAGCCCCATTCACCCATCCAGAAGTGCCCCCAAAGGAAGGCTTTGGGTACAACTGAACTCCCCAGGGGAGCCTTTACGCAGCCCCACATGCAACTGGACCCTCCGGGTTCACTCTTTCACCGCAAGCCTAAATATAGCCCTAGCACGCCTGGCATTACACCGAAAGCTCGGGCCTCAGAAAATGTGTTACGAGCCCCATTCGCCCATCCAAAAGTGCCCCCAAAGGAAGGCTTTGGGTACATCTGAACTCCCCAGGGGAGCCTTTACGCAGCCCCACATGCAACTGGACCCTCCCGGTTCACTCTTTCACCGCAAGCCTTAATATAGCCCTTGCACTCCTGGCAGTCGACTGAAAGCTCGGGCCACAGAAAATGTGTTACGAGCCCCATTCGCCCATACAAAAGTGCCCCCAAAGGAAGGCTTTGGTTACAAGTGAACTCCCCAGGGGAGCGTTTATGCAGGCCCATACGCAACTGGACCCCCCGTGTTCGCTGTTTACAAGCAACCCTAAATATAACACTAGCCAGCATGGCAGAAAACTGAAAACTCGGGCCACAGAAAAAGCGTTTCAAGCCCCATTCACCCATCCAGAAGTGCCCCCAAAGGAAGGCTTTGGGTACAAGTGAACTCCCCAGGGGAGCCTTTATGCAGCCCCACATGCAACTGGACCCTCCGGGTTCACTCTTTCACCGCAAGCCTCAATATGGCCCTCGGCGCAATGGGAGAAGTCTGAAAAAGCGGGCCTCAGAAAACGCATTGCGATTCCCCTTGGACCATCCAAAAGTGACCCCAAAGGAAGGCTTTGGGTACAACTGGACTCCCCAGGGGAGACTTAACGCAGCCCCACATGCAACTGGTCCCTCCTTGTTCACTGTTTACGAGCAACCCTAAATATACTTCTAGCCACCATGGCAGAAGACTGAAAACTCGGGCCCCAGAAAATGCGTTAAAAGCCTAATTCGCCCATCCAAAAGTGCCCCCAGAGGAAGGCTTTGGGTACATCTGAACTCCCCAGGGGAGCCTTTACGCAGCCCCACATGCAACTGGACCCTCCTTGTTCACTGTTTACGAGCAACCCTAAATATACCCCTAGCCACCATGGCAGAAGACTGAAAACTCGGGCTCCAGAAAATGCGTTTCAAGCCCCATTCACCCATCCAGAAGTGCCCCCAAAGGAAGGCTTTGGGTACAACTGAACTCCCCAGGGGAGCCTTAACGCAGCCCCACATGCAACTGGACCCTCCGGGTTCACTCTTTCACCGCAAGCCTAAATATAGCCCTAGCACGCCTGGCATTACACCGAAAGCTCGGGCCTCAGAAAATGTGTTACGAGCCCCATTCGCCCATACAAAAGTGCCCCCAAAGGAAGGCTTTGGGTACATCTGAACTCCCCAGGGGAGCCTTTACGCAGCCCCACATGCAACTGGACCCTCCCGGTTCACTCTTTCACCGCAAGCCTAAATATAGCCCTAGCACTCCTGGCAGTCGACTGAAAACTCGGGCCCCAGAAAATGCATTAAAAGCCTAATTCGCCCATCCAAAAGTGCCCCCAGAGGAAGGCTTTGGGTACATCTGAACTCCCCAGGGGAGCCTTTACGCAGCCCCACATGCAACTGGACCCTCCGTGTTCGCTGTTTACAAGCAACCCTAAATATAACCCTAGCCAGAATGGCAGAAGACTGAAAACTCGGGCCACAGAAAAAGCGTTTCAAGCCCCTTTCGCCCATCCAGAAGTGCCCCCAAAGAAAGGCTTTGGGTACATCTGAACTCCCCAGGGGAGCCTTTATGCAGCCCCACATGCAACTGGACCCTCCGTATTCGCTCTTTCACAGCAAGCCTAAATATAGCCCTTGGCGCAATGGGAGAAGACTGAAAAATCGGACCTCAGAAAACGCATTGCGATTCCCCTTGGACCATCCCAAAGTGCCCCCAAAGGAAGGCTTTGGGTACAACTGGACTCCCCAGGGGAGCCTTAACGCAGCCCCACATGCAACTGGACCCTCCGTATTCGCTCTTTCACAGCAACCCTAAATATAGCCCTGGCCGGCCTGGCAGTCGACTGAAAGCTCGGGCCACAGAAAATGTGTTACGAGCCCCATTCGCACATCCAAAAGTGCCCCCAGAGGAAGGCTTTGGGTACAACTGAACTCCCCAGGGGAGCCTTTATGCAGCCCCACATGCAACTGGACCCTCCAGGTTCACTCTTTCACCGCAAGCCTAAATATAGCCCTCGGCGCAATGGGAGAAGAGTGAAAGAGCGGGCCTCAGAAAACGCATTGCGATTCCCCTTTCGCCCATACAAAAGTGCCCCCAAAGGAAGGCTTTGGGTACAACTGCACTCCCCAGGGGAGACTTAACGCAGCCCCACATGCAACTGGACCCTCCGTATTCGCTCTTTCACAGCAAGCCTAAATACAACCCTGGCCCTAATGGCAGACAACTGAAAAATTGGGCCCCAGAAAACGTGCTACAAGCCCCATTCGACCATCCAAAAGTGCCCCCAAAGGAAGGCTTTGGTTACAAGTGAACTCCCCAGGGGAGCCATTATGCAGGCCCATACGCAACTGGACCCCCCGTGTTCGCTCTTTACAGCAACCCAAAATATAACCCTAGCCAGCATGGCAGAAGACTGAAAACTCGGGCCACAGAAAAAGCGTTTCAAGCCCCTTTCGCCCATCCAGAAGTGCCCCCAAAGGAAGGCTTTGGGTACAACTGAACTCCCCAGGGGAGCCTTTACGCAGCCCCACATGCAACTGGACCCTCCGGGTTCACTCTTTCACCGCAAGCCTAAATATAGCCCTCGGCGCAATGGGAGAAGACTGAAAAAGCGGTCTCCAGAAAACGCATTGCGATTCACCTTGGACCATCCAAAAGTACCACCAAAGGAAATCTTTGGGTACAACTGGACTCCCCAGGGGAGACTTAACGCAGGCCCATACGCAACTGGACCCCCCGTGTTTGCTCTTTACAGCAACCCAAAATATAACCCTAGCCAGCATGGCAGAAGACTGAAAACTCGGGCCACAGAAAAAGCGTTTCAAGCCCCTTTCGCCCATCCAAAAGTGCCCCCAAAGGAAGGCTTTGGGTACAACTGAACTCCCCAGGGGAGCCTTAACGCAGCCCCACATGCAACTGGACCCTCCGGGTTCACTCTTTCACAGCAACCCTAAATATAGCCCTGGCCCGCCTTGCAGTCGACTGAAAATCGGGCCAGAGAAAACGTGCTACAAGCCCCATTCGCCCATTCAAAAGTGCCCCCAGAGGAAGGCTTTGGGTACAAGTGAACTCCCCAGGGGAGCCTTTACGCAGCCCCACATGCAACTGGACCCTCCTTGTTCACTGTTTATGAGCAACCCTAAATATACCCCTAGCCACCATGGCAGAAGACTGAAAACTCGGGCTCCAGAAAATGCGTTTCAAGCCTCTTTCGCCCATCCAGAAGTGCCCCCAAAGGAAGGCTTTGGGTACAAGTGAACTCCCCAGGGGAGCCTTTATGCAGCCCCACATGCAACTGGACCCTCCGTGTTCGCTCTTTACAGCAACTCTAAATATAACCCTAGCCAGCATGGCAGAAGACTGAAAGCTCGGGCCACAGAAAAAGCGTTTCAAGCCCCATTCGCCCATCCAGAAGTGCCCCCAGAGGAAGGCTTTGGGTACAACTGAACTCCCCAGGGGAGCCTTTATGCAGCCCCACATGCAACTGGACCCTCCTTGTTCACTGTTTACGAGCAACCCTAAATATACCCCTAGCCACCATGGCAGAAGACTGAAAACTCGGGCTCCAGAAAATGCGTTTCAAGCCCCATTCACCCATCCAGAAGTGCCCCCAAAGGAAGGCTTTGGGTACAACTGAACTCCCCAGGGGAGCCTTTATGCAGCCCCACATGCAACTGGACCCTTCGGGTTCACTCTTTAACCGCAAGCCTAAATATAACCCTCGGCGCAATGGGAGAAGACTGAAAATGCGGGCCTCAGAAAACGTATTGCGATTCCCCTTGGACCATCCAAAAGTGCCCCCAAAGGAAGGCTTTGGGTACAACTGGACTCCCCAGGGGAGCCTTAACGCAGCCCCACATGCAACTGGACCCTCCGTATTCGCTCTTTCACAGCAAGCCTAAATACAACCCTGGCCCTAATGGCAGACAACTGAAAAATTGGGCCCCAGAAAACGTGCTACAAGCCCCATTCGACCATCCAAAAGTGCCCCCAAAGGAAGGCTTTGGTTACAAGTGAACTCCCCAGGGGAGCCATTATGCAGGCCCATACGCAACTGGACCCCCCGTGTTCGCTCTTTACAGCAACCCAAAATATAACCCTAGCCAGCATGGCAGAAGACTGAAAACTCGGGCCACAGAAAAAGCGTTTCAAGCCCCTTTCGCCCATCCAGAAGTGCCCCCAAAGGAAGGCTTTGGGTACATCTGAACTCCCCAGGGGAGCCTTTATGCAGCCCCACATGCAACTGGACCCTCCGGGTTCGCTCTTTCACCGCAAGCCTAAATATAGCCCTCGGCGCAATGGGAGAAGACTGAAAAAGCGGTCTCCAGAAAACGCATTGCGATTCACCTTGGACCATCCAAAAGTACCACCAAAGGAAATCTTTGGGTACAACTGGACTCCCCAGGGGAGACTTAACGCAGGCCCATACGCAACTGGACCCCCCGTGTTTGCTCTTTACAGCAACCCAAAATATAACCCTAGCCAGCATGGCAGAAGACTGAAAACTCGGGCCACAGAAAAAGCGTTTCAAGCCCCTTTCGCCCATCCAAAAGTGCCCCCAAAGGAAGGCTTTGGGTACAACTGAACTCCCCAGGGGAGCCTTAACGCAGCCCCACATGCAACTGGACCCTCCGGGTTCACTCTTTCACAGCAACCCTAAATATAGCCCTGGCCCGCCTTGCAGTCGACTGAAAATCGGGCCAGAGAAAACGTGCTACAAGCCCCATTCGCCCATTCAAAAGTGCCCCCAGAGGAAGGCTTTGGGTACAAGTGAACTCCCCAGGGGAGCCTTTACGCAGCCCCACATGCAACTGGACCCTCCTTGTTCACTGTTTATGAGCAACCCTAAATATACCCCTAGCCACCATGGCAGAAGACTGAAAACTCGGGCTCCAGAAAATGCGTTTCAAGCCCCATTCACCCATCCAGAAGTGCCCCCAAAGGAAGGCTTTGGGTACAAGTGAACTCCCCAGGGGAGCCTTTATGCAGCCCCACATGCAACTGGACCCTCCTTGTTCACTGTTTACGAGCAACCCTAAATATACTCCTAGCCACCATGGCAGAAGACTGAAAACTCGGGCTCCAGAAAATGCGTTAAAAGCCTAATTCGACCATCCAAAAGTGCCCCCAGAGGAAGGCTTTGGGTACAACTGAACTCCCCAGGGGAGCCTTAACGCAGCCCCACATGCAACTGGACCCTCCGTATTTGCTCTTTCACAGCAACCCTAAATATAGCCCTGGCCCGCCTGTCAGTCGACTGAAAACTCAGGCCAGAGAAAACGTGCTAGAAGCCCCATTCGCCCATCCAAAAGTGCCCCCAGAGGAAGGCTTTGGGTACAACTGAACTCCCCAGGGGAGCCTTTACGCAGCCCCACATGCAACTGGACCCTCCTTGTTCACTGTTTATGAGCAACCCTAAATATACCCCTAGCCACCATGGCAGAAGACTGAAAACTCGGGCTCCAGAAAAGGCGTTTCAAGCCCCATTCACCCATCCAGAAGTGCCCCCAAAGGAAGGCTTTGGGTACAAGTGAACTCCCCAGGGGAGCCTTTATGCAGCCCCACATGCAACTGGACCCTTCGGGTTCACTCTTTAACCGCAAGCCTAAATATAGCCCTCGGCGCAATGGGAGAAGACTGAAAATGCGGGCCTCAGAAAACGCATTGCGATTCCCATTGGACCATCCAAAAGTGCCCCCAAAGGAAGACTTTGGGTACAACTGAACTCCCCAGGGGAGCCTTAACGCAGCCCCACATGCAACTGGACCCTCCGTATTCGCTGTTTCACAGCAACCCTAAATATAACCCTGGCCCGCATGGCAGACGACTGAAAACTCGGGCCACAGAAAAAGCGTTTCAAGCCCCTTTCGCCCATCCAGAAGTGCCCCCAAAGGAAGGCTTTGGGTACAAGTGAACTCCCCAGGGGAGACTTAACGCAGCCCCACATGCAACTGGACCCTCCGTATTCGCTCTTTCACAGCAAGCCTAAATACAACCCTGGCCCTAATGGCAGACAACTGAAAAATTGGGCCCCAGAAAACGTGCTACAAGCCCCATTCGACCATCCAAAAGTGCCCCCAAAGGAAGGCTTTGGTTACAAGTGAACTCCCCAGGGGAGCCATTATGCAGGCCCATACGCAACTGGACCCCCCGTGTTCGCTCTTTACAGCAACCCAAAATATAACCCTAGCCAGCATGGCAGAAGACTGAAAACTCGGGCCACAGAAAAAGCGTTTCAAGCCCCTTTCGCCCATCCGGAAGTGCCCCCAAAGGAAGGCTTTGGGTACAAGTGAACTCCCCAGGGGAGCCTTTATGCAGCCCCACATGCAACTGGACCCTCCTTGTTCACTGTTTACGAGCAACCCTAAATATACCCCTAGCCACCATGGCAGAAGACTGAAAACTCGGGCTCCAGAAAATGAGTTTCAAGCCCCATTCACCCATCCAGAAGTGCCCCCAAAGGAAGGCTTTGGGTACAAGTGAACTCCCCAGGGGAGCCTTTACGCAGCCCCACATGCAACTGGACCCTCCGGGTTCACTCTTTCACCGCAAGCCTAAATATAGCCCTCGGCGCAATGGGAGAAGACTGAAAAACGGTCTCCAGAAAACGCATTGCGATTCACCTTGGACCATCCAAAAGTACCACCAAAGGAAATCTTTGGGTACAACTGGACTCCCCAGGGGAGCCTTTATGCAGGCCCATACGCAACTGGACCCCCCGTGTTCGCTCTTTACAGCAACCCAAAATATAACCCTAGCCAGCATGGCAGAAGACTGAAAACTCGGGCCACAGAAAAAGCGTTTCAAGCCCCTTTCGCCCATCCAAAAGTGCCCCCAAAGGAAGGCTTTGGGTACAACTGAACTCCCCAGGGGAGCCTTAACGCAGCCCCACATGCAACTGGACCCTCTGGGTTCACTCTTTCACAGCAACCCTAAATATAGCCCTGGCCCGCCTTGCAGTCGACTGAAAATCGGGCCAGAGAAAACGTGCTACAAGCCCCATTCGCCCATTCAAAAGTGCCCCCAGAGGAAGGCTTTGGGTACAACTGAACTCCCCAGGGGAGCCTTTACGCAGCCCCACATGCAACTGGACCCTCCTTGTTCACTGTTTATGAGCAACCCTAAATATACCCCTAGCCACCATGGCAGAAGACTGAAAACTCGGGCTCCAGAAAATGCGTTTCAAGCCCCATTCACCCATCCAGAAGTGCCCCCAAAGGAAGGCTTTGGGTACAAGTGAACTCCCCAGGGGAGCCTTTATGCAGCCCCACATGCAACTGGACCCTCCTTGTTCACTGTTTACGAGCAACCCTAAATATACTCCTAGCCACCATGGCAGAAGACTGAAAACTCGGGCTCCAGAAAATGCGTTAAAAGCCTAATTCGACCATCCAAAAGTGCCCCCAGAGGAAGGCTTTGGGTACAACTGAACTCCCCAGGGGAGCCTTAACGCAGCCCCACATGCAACTGGACCCTCCGTATTTGCTCTTTCACCGCAAGCCTAAATATAGCCCTGGCCCGCCTGGCAGTCGACTGAAAACTCAGGCCAGAGAAAACGTGCTAGAAGCCTTATTCGCCCATCCAAAAGTGCCCCCAGAGGAAGGCTTTGGGTACAACTGAACTCCCCAGGGGAGCCTTTACGCAGCCCCACATGCAACTGGACCCTCCTTGTTCACTGTTTACGAGCAACCCTAAATATACCCCTAGCCACCATGGCAGAAGACTGAAAACTCGGGCTCCAGAAAAGGCGTTTCAAGCCCCATTCACCCATCCAGAAGTGCCCCCAAAGGAAGGCTTTGGGTACAAGTGAACTCCCCAGGGGAGCCTTTATGCAGCCCCACATGCAACTGGACCCTTCGGGTTCACTCTTTAACCGCAAGCCTAAATATAGCCCTCGGCGCAATGGGAGAAGACTGAAAATGCGGGCCTCAGAAAACGCATTGCGATTCCCATTGGACCATCCAAAAGTGCCCCCAAAGGAAGACTTTGGGTACAACTGAACTCCCCAGGGGAGCCTTAACGCAGCCCCACATGCAACTGGACCCTCCGTATTCGCTGTTTCACAGCAACCCTAAATATAACCCTGGCCCGCATGGCAGACGACTGAAAACTCGGGCCACAGAAAAAGCGTTTCAAGCCCCTTTCGCCCATCCAGAAGTGCCCCCAAAGGAAGGCTTTGGGTACAAGTGAACTCCCCAGGGGAGCCTTTATGCAGCCCCACATGCAACTGGACCCTCCTTGTTCACTGTTTACGAGCAACCCTAAATATACCCCTAGCCACCATGGCAGAAGACTGAAAACTCGGGCTCCAGAAAATGCGTTAAAAGCCTAATTCGACCATCCAAAAGTGCCCCCAGAGGAAGGCTTTGGGTACAACTGAACTCCCCAGGGGAGCCTTAACGCAGCCCCACATGCAACTGGACCCTCCGTATTTGCTCTTTCACAGCAACCCTAAATATAGCCCTGGCCCGCCTGGCAGTCGACTGAAAACTCAGGCCAGAGAAAACGTGCTAGAAGCCCCATTCGCCCATCCAAAAGTGCCCCCAGAGGAAGGCTTTGGGTACAACTGAACTCCCCAGGGGAGCCTTTACGCAGCCCCACATGCAACTGGACCCTCCTTGTTCACTGTTTACGAGCAACCCTAAATATACCCCTAGCCACCATGGCAGAAGACTGAAAACTCGGGCTCCAGAAAATGCGTTTCAAGCCCCATTCACCCATCCAGAAGTGCCCCCAAAGGAAGGCTTTGGGTACAACTGAACTCCCCAGGGGAGCCTTTATGCAGCCCCACATGCAACTGGACCCTCCGGGTTCACTCTTTCACCGCAAGCCTAAATATAGCCCTAGCACGCCTGGCAGAAGACTGAAAACTCGGGCCCCAGAAAATGCGTTTCAAGCCTCTTTCGCCCATCCAGAAGTGCCCCCAAAGGAAGGCTTTGGGTACAAGTGAACTCCCCAGGGGAGCCTTTATGCAGCCCCACATGCAACTGGACCCTCCGTGTTCGCTCTTTACAGCAACTCTAAATATAACCCTAGCCAGCATGGCAGAAGACTGAAAGCTCGGGCCACAGAAAAAGCGTTTCAAGCCCCATTCGCCCATCCAGAAGTGCCCCCAGATGAAGGCTTTGGGTACAACTGAACTCCCCAGGGGAGCCTTTATGCAGCCCCACATGCAACTGGACCCTCCTTGTTCACTGTTTACGAGCAACCCTAAATATACCCCTAGCCACCATGGCAGAAGACTGAAAACTCGGGCTCCAGAAAATGCGTTTCAAGCCCCATTCACCCATCCAGAAGTGCCCCCAAAGGAAGGCTTTGGGTACAACTGATCTCCCCAGGGGAGCCTTTATGCAGCCCCACATGCAACTGGACCCTTCGGGTTCACTCTTTAACCGCAAGCCTAAATATAACCCTCGGCGCAATGGGAGAAGACTGAAAATGCGGGCCTCAGAAAACGTATTGCGATTCCCCTTGGACCATCCAAAAGTGCCCCCAAAGGAAGGCTTTGGGTACAACTGGACTCCCCAGGGGAGCCTTAACGCAGCCCCACATGCAACTGGACCCTCCTTGTTCACTGTTTACGAGCAACCCTAAATATACTTCTAGCCACCATGGCAGAAGACTGAAAACTCGGGCCCCAGAAAATGCGTTAAAAGCCTAATTCGCCCATCCAAATGTGCCCCCAGAGGAAGGCTTTGGGTACATCTGAACTCCCCAGGGGAGCCTTTATGCAGCCCCACATGCAACTGGACCCTCCGGGTTCGCTCTTTACAGCAACCCTAAATATAACCCTAGCCTGCATGGCAGAAGACTGAAAACTCGGGCCACAGATAATGTGTTTCAAGCCCCTTTCGCCCATCCAGAAGTGCCCCCAAAGGAAGGCTTTGGGTACAAGTGAACTCCCCAGGGGAGCCTTTATGCAGCCCCACATGCAACTGGACCCTCCTTGTTCACTGTTTACGAGCAACCCTAAATATACCCCTAGCCACCATGGCAGAAGACTGAAAACTCGGGCTCCAGAAAATGCGTTTCAAGCCCCATTCACCCATCCAGAAGTGCCCCCAAAGGAAGGCTTTGGGTACAACTGAACTCCCCAGGGGAGCCTTAACGCAGCCCCACATGCAACTGGACCCTCCGTATTTGCTCTTTCACAGCAACCCTAAATATAGCCCTGGCCCGCCTGGCAGTCGACTGAAAACTCGGGCCAGAGAAAACGTGCTACAAGCCCTGTTGCGAAGCACGGACGAAAGCACGACAGACACCAGTAGAGTCAGATCATGCTTCCCCATTTTATTGCCCGAATAGCCCAACTTTTATAGTGAATTTTACAGGGGTGGACAGTGTTTCACACAAGATTATTGGTCAAAAGCACCCAGACAAACTGTTAAGAAAATAACACCACCTTTTGATTAGAAGTTAGGAAAACAACCCCCTTTGTGCTTAACAGTCACGTAGGCCTAGTCCTTGAGGCCAGCTGCTGATAACAATATTTTCTGAGTTCCTTAATTGGGTGATGTGGGAGTCATTGCCGTGGGAGCTTCTCACAGTTACTCTGGCAGCTTGGTTTGCTCAGCTACAGCAGGCCCTGAGATTTCTAAGGCCTACCCCTGGTTGCTTAAAGCAAGCTTAGATCGAACAATTATGCCAATTCCCAACAATTCCCCCGTTTTCTTTTTGTACAGGCAGTACTTGGTTTTACAGCAGGTGTCAAATATACAACATAACACAACTATATAACTTAACCCTAATAATACCACAATTACTGTAAGCACTTAATGGTAACACAATTTAGTAGTAAGCAACACAACTTAATAGTAACACACTTAAACCTAATCACTTGATGGTGATCAAAGTCTGTTCTTGACAGTCCTTGAGGTGTCACAGCCCACGTCATTGTCAGATTATCAGGAACCTCTTCTTGGTCGTCTTCAGCGTGTGCAGATTCTAAAACTGCTTCAGTCCACTTTGCAGTGATCCACTGGGTACCTGTTCCCAGCACCACTTCAAAATCCCTATAACATTTTGCAAGTAACCCTTTAACCACATTTATTACAATACTACATGTAATGATGATTGACACCACAATGAACAGAATCCTTAATGCCCCTTTGACTAATCCCAGTAACCATCTATGCATTGTTTCAAACAAATCAGTGAACCATTGATTGAAAGGATTGATATCATATTGAATCTTTCTAATGAATCCATTTTTCTATGATTTTTGCCGGCACCAATTTTCCATGCTTTTAGCCTGCTCTGTAGTTATATCCCGGGATCCTACACTATGGCAACAATAACCTGTACTAAGGCTATATTCCGGAATCCTGCACTATGGCAACAATAACCTGCACTATGGTTAAAATGTGCTCTCTCTCACACAGTACACAGTACAATCACACATACACAGCACAATCGTACACCCAGAGGCCTCTGGCACATCTCACTCTCAATCATACCATAACCTCAATCATACCACAAGAATATAATTTAGAATGATAAGCAAACAAACAAGTATTGTCTCTCATTGTGTTCCTCGTGAAATGACTTGCAACACTTTGTTTTAAAACCTTACCCTTACACAAATACTTTCAACACAAAATACCTGGACATTTAAGAATAACACATATAATTATTAATACTCCAGTTAGTATCCCTCCAGCAGCTGAAAACCTACTGTTTGTCTGCAGCTACAGGAGATCTTTGTCTGCTCCTGCGGTGAGCAGCTGAGAGTGGAGTCCCCTCCGAACAAAACGCTCAGGGTGCACCTAGGGGCGTCCACACCACAGCTGATCCCCGCAGCCGAGCAGTTGTTACGTGCGGCCACAGATGCCACTCCAAGCACTAAAATTGCCAATGCCGCTCTAGCTGCAACCCCACACAATTCAACATTATCATTGCTATCCAGTGCAAGCAATGCCCATTTATGTCTGGTGATTTCATGCAACTGCAACAAGCTAGAAGCAAATACAATGAGTTTATCTAAGTAACATGGACTTCTGACAGCATTTGCAGCGATACCTTGCCAGGCCCTATCCCCACAAATCAGAAAAACATCAGGAGGTAAGGCCAAAGCTGTACAATTGTTCCAAACACTGTAGTTGTTACCCCTTGTCTCCGTGCCATAAACCCCTAAACCCTGCTTAGCAGTGTCATTGTAATCACAGGTGTTATTTGTATTTTTGTACCGGTATGGCCTTTTCCAGGTTCCTGTAGCAGGAATCATCTGATATCCAGGGCTACGTTCACATTTGTAGCCACCTTTCAGGTTGATACAGATTTGACTACAGATACCAGGGTTTTGACATTCATCAATATCTCCACAGTTTCTCTTGTCTACAAACTCAAACCCAGCTGGACAGTCACATTCATTTATGTTGCATTCCTTCAGGGGCTCATCACCCCAGTCCTTGCAGTCTCTCTGCTGGTTACACACTTTATTGATATCTATGCATTCTCCACTTATGCACTTGAATTTGCCAGGTCCAGAGCACTGAATAACATTGTTACAGTTTGCTTCATCAGTGCCATCCAGACAGTCTCTCACACCACTGCACTGCCTACTCCTATGCACACAGTTCCCATCTTCACATCTGAACTGGTCTGGCCTGCAGGTCTGAGAAGGGCAGTTAATTTCATCACTTCCATCCTTGCAATCAGGATCTCTGTCACAGTCTTTTTCACCTGAGCCGCACTGCACCTCACTCACAGAACACTTCACCAGAGGTGCAGGCTGGCGGCCACACTGCTCCAAAGATTCATCCGAGTGGTCGGAGCAGTCACCTTGACCATTGCAGACAAAGCTTTTGGAAATACATTGTCCACTACTGCATGTAAATTCTGCTGCACTACAAGTCACAATGCCACAATTCTCTTCATCTTCTGCACTGTCACAGTCTCTTTCACCATCACATTTCCACGACACTGGGATACACTGGGTCGACTGAGGACCACAGCTAATTTCATTTACCCGGCATGTTCTCATATGACACAGCTCAGCACTCTCATCAGACCCATCTTCACAATCCGGATCCCCATCACACTGCCATCTGTTTGGCACACACTGACCACTGTTGCACACAAAGTCAGATTCAGCACACGTCTTCTTCACACAAGCACTCTTATCACTGCCATCTGAGCAGTCTTCATCACCATCACATTTCCAGGACACTGGTGCCCGCCGCCCCGCACCTGTGTCACTTACACTACTGCTATTACCCATGCCGTCAGTGTCAGTGGCATCCTCCTGGTACCGTTTCTGTCTTTGCCGCCCCTTACTCTCCCCCTTTTCTTTTTGCCACTGACCATTCACCACAAATGGATGAGACACATGATTACTAGTTAGGAAAGAGCATGTAACATCTGCTATACGGCTGCAGGCAATCTGCTGGTTTTGGTAATACTCTAGCTGCCTTTCTGCCAGGTCCATGCGCTGCAGCAGGTTCTCAATGAAGTGCTGGAGCCTGGCTTTTCCCCGCAATTCTTTTTCTGCCTCCTCCTCAAACTCGCTGAGTTGCTGCTTCAAGGCCGCGATCATCTCCACTGCCACGTCCACCTGCCTGCTGAGCACCCGCTCCCTTCGCTGCACCTCCTGCTGCTTCTGTGAGAGCTGCACGAAGGCCTCCCGCACCTCCAGCAGCTCCGCCGTCTTCTGGGCCAGCTCCCCGGTCAGCCTGTCGAGCCGCTTCTCCATCGTCTTGTCCACGGCCTCCACCATCCTGCTGAACTTCGCCCTGACACTCGCGCCGCGGCCGAACCGACCGCGCTCCCCGCAGCGCGGGCAGCGGAACGGCAGCGCCGGGCCGGCCACGGGCAGCGGCTCCGGCCACGGGAAGCCGCCCCGCTCCGCGCCGTCCTGCTGCATCCTCCGCCTCGGCGGGGCGGGCTTGGGAAACTTCGGGCACAGGGACCGGGACCGGCCCTGTGGCCGCCCGCGGCCGCGCTGCCCCGGCCGGTGCCGGCGCCGGGGCCGGGGCCGGGAGCGGAGCGGCCACGGGAGGCGTTTGCGACTCTTGCCGCTGTTCCGGCCGTTTCCCGGCATGTTGCGTCGACATGCCGCTTCCTTGTGATTGTTCGACTGACAATTTGAGCACCATACTGCCCCAGCTCTGCAGTTTCGTCTCACGTGTCCAAAGGCACCACAACGATAACATCGGCAGCGGTGTGGTAATTGGTTACTAGGGGGTGGTACTGGACCACCGGCGGTTTGCAAAGGAGCAAGAGCTGCAAGGACCTGACTCTGTGTAAACTCAGCATGCTCTTTCATAGCCTGTGCCTGCTCTCGCATGCTGTCACCTAATTGCTTTACTGCCTCTACTAACATAGCCTGTGGGCCTACTGGTACCCGAGCCATTCTTTCCAACCCTTCCTCAATTGTCCATGTCCCGGGTAAGGAAGCCAATATAGTGCGAGTAGAGGGGTTGCTATTCTGAATTGCGCACTCTTTTAATATCATGTCCTTGAGGTAATCGGGCACCCCTGCTGCCTGTATGGCGTTTACTACACGATCAATAAAAAGCCCAAATGGTTCCTCTCTACCCTGTTTGATTCCCATGTAGGAAGGTATTCCCCCTGGCCCCTTTATCCGATCCAATGCTCTTCTGGCCGTTCTCATTGATTCCTTGGCTTTATCAGGTCCCAGCAATGCCTGTGCTTCTGTCCTAAAATACGGTCCTATCCCCATCAACTCTTCCAGTGTGACCCCATGTAAAGGGTCCCCCGGTGGTCTTATCACTGCGACTGCTTCTTGACAAGCAGCGTGCCAATGGGCATTAAATAACAGCTGCTGGTGTTGGGTCAAAATTAACTTCATTATGTTGCGTATGTCTCCTGGAAGCAAAATATTTGTTCCCCAAATGTAGTCCAGCATGTGTCTCGTAGGTTCACCTTTCAGACCTGAGTCATTTACTGTGGACCGCAGCTGAGTTAACAATTTCCAGTCCAAATTCACTAGATTAACCGTAACATTACCCTGGGCGTCCGGTGGTGAGTATATTACCGGGAAGGCCTCTGGAATCAATTGTGCAGCTATCTCGTGTTCACCCTCACGTAGGGCCTCATTTGCTATTTGGTTCCACATCCTCTGCCTCTGTTGAACACCATCTGTAAACGGGCTGGTGTTTTTTCTGTCTGGTTTTTGCTCTCTTATTTCCTCGTCCATCTGAGGGTTAACACTACCAGTTCTTCCTGGCAATCCCAGTTGCTCTGTAGCAGCAGCAGTGACTCTCTGCTCAGCCTGATGTATAGCTAAGGCGTTAGTGACTGCTATCCAAGGCTTCGATAATTTTTTAGCAGTCTTATTGTCATTAATAACTTCATCAAACAATTTGTCCCCAAATTTGCGCCACTCTGCTTGTTCAAAAACTGTATCCGGATTGATAAAACAACCCTTTGTTACTCCATATGTTAATAATCCTGGTAAATCCTTTTTGCAGTCTATACCCTGCGTGCCTCATTTTTCTAAGAAACATTTGAGCAAATCCTAGGCCGCTTGTCTCTCCATGCCTTTGTTTATACTGTTACAACCTTTGCAAGACAAGTGACTGGCAGGGACCGTCTATAGGTGCTCCCGGGCGCTCCCGGGTGCGGGGATTGCGCGTTTACGTCCCGTTCACCTGTCAGAGTGCAGGTGCGGGGATTATCGTCCCTTTTACCTCTACCGCAATTACTTCAGTGTCTCGCGATTACTTCAATGTCCTGCGCGGTTCCGTACCCCGCGTCTCTCACCGTGAGTCCCCGCGTCCCCGCGTCCCACCGTGTCTCGCGTCTCTCACCGGGAGTACCGCGTCTTCCGCGTCTCACCGGGAGTAGCGCGTCTCACCGTGAGTCCTGTGTACAGCGTGTGCTGCTCGGTGTCTGGTCAGCTGCAGCGCCGGTCCGATGTCCGCTCCGAAGTTCCGGCGGCACTCCCATGTCCCGCGCCGCTCCGATGTCTCAGTCTCGGCGCTGTGACCCCGGCTCTGGTCCCCGGCGGCACTGGTCCCGGCGCCGCGCCGATGTCCCGGCGCCGCTGGTCCCGACGCCGCTGGTCTCCTGGTCTACCTGCGTTCGGATGTGTCGGCGCCGCTGGTGTCCCGCTGCACTGGTATCCCGCTGCGCTGCGGTGTTTGCCCCGGCGCCGCTGCGATGTCCTGTTCAGGCCTTTTTCAGGTCTCAGCCTGTTCGGGTGCCATTTGTTGCGAAGCACGGACGAAAGCACGACAGACACCAGTAGAGTCAGATCATGCTTCCCCATTTTATTGCCCGAATAGCCCAACTTTTATAGTGAATTTTACAGGGGTGGACAGTGTTTCACACAAGATTATTGGTCAAAAGCACCCAGACAAACTGTTAAGAAAATAACACCACCTTTTGATTAGAAGTTAGGAAAACAACCCCCTTTGTGCTTAACAGTCACGTAGGCCTAGTCCTTGAGGCCAGCTGCTGATAACAATATTTTCTGAGTTCCTTAATTGGGTGATGTGGGAGTCATTGCCGTGGGAGCTTCTCACAGTTACTCTGGCAGCTTGGTTTGCTCAGCTACAGCAGGCCCTGAGATTTCTAAGGCCTACCCCTGGTTGCTTAAAGCAAGCTTAGATCGAACAATTATGCCAATTCCCAACAAAGCCCCATTCGCCCATCCAAAAGTGCCCCCAGAGGAAGGCTTTGGGTACAACTGAACTCCCCAGGGGAGCCTTTATGCAGCCCCACATGCAACTGGACCCTCCGGGTTCACTCTTTCACCGCAAGCCTAAATATAGCCCTAGCCAGCATGGCAGAAGACTGAAAACTCGGGCCACAGAAAAAGCGTTTCAAGCCCCTTTCGCCCATCCAGAAGTGCCCCCAAAGGAAGGCTTTGGGTACAACTGAACTCCCCAGGGGAGCCTTTATGCAGCCCCACATGCAACTGGACCCTCCGTGTTCGCTCTTTCACAGCAACCCTAAATATAACCCTAGCCAGCATGGCAGAAGACTGAAAACTCGGGCCACAGAAAAAGCGTTTCAAGCCCCATTCGCCCATCCAGAAGTGCCCCCAGAGGAAGGCTTTGGGTACAAATGAACTCCCCAGGGGAGCCTTTATGCAGCCCCACATGCAACTGGACCCTCCTTGTTCACTGTTTACGAGCAAACCTAAATATACCCCTAGCCACCATGGCAGAAGACTGAAAACTCGGGCTCCAGAAAATGCGTTTCAAGCCCCATTCACCCATCCAGAAGTGCCCCCAAAGGAAGGCTTTGGGTACAAGTGAACTCCCCAGGGGAGCCTTTATGCAGCCCCACATGCAACTGGACCCTTCGGGTTCACTCTTTAACCGCAAGCCTAAATATAGTCCTCGGCGCAATGGGAGAAGACTGAAAATGCGGGCCTCAGAAAACGCATTGCGATTCCCCTTGGACCATCCAGAAGTGCCCCCAAAGGAAGGCTTTGGGTACAACTGGACTCCCCAGGGGAGCCTTAACGCAGCCCCACATGCAACTGGACCCTCCGTATTCGCTATTTCACAGCAACCCTAAATATAACCCTGGCCCGCATGGCAGACGACTGAAAGCTCGGGCCACAGAAAACGTGCTACAAGCCCCATTTGACCATCCAAAAGTGCCTCCAGAGGAAGGCTTTGGGTACATCTGAACTCCCCAGGGGAGCCTTAACGCAGCCCCACATGCAACTGGACCCTCCGTATTCGCTCTTTCACAGCAACCCTAAATATAGCCCTGGCCCGCCTGGCAGTCGACTGAAAACTCGGGCCCCAGAAAATGCGTTAAAAGCCTAATTCGCCCATCCAGAAGTGCCCCCAAAGGAAGGCTTTGGGTACAAGTGAACTCCCCAGGGGAGCCTTTATGCAGCCCCACATGCAACTGGACCCTCCGGGTTCACTCTTTCACAGCAACCCTAAATATAGCCCTGGCCCGCCTGGCAGTCGACTGAAAACTCGGGCCCCAGAAAATGCGTTAAAAGCCTAATTCGCCCATCCAAAAGTGCCCCCAGAGGAAGGCTTTGGGTACATCTGAACTCCCCAGGGGAGCCTTAACGCAGCCCCACATGCAACTGGACCCTCCGTATTCGCTCTTTCACAGCAACCCTAAATATAGCACTGGCCCGCCTGGCAGTCGACAGAAAACTCAGGCCCCAGAAAATGCGTTAAAAGCCTAATTCGCCCACCCAAAAGTGCCCCCAGAGGAAGGCTTTGGGTACAAGTGAACTCCCCAGGGGAGCCTTTACGCAGCCCCACATGCAACTGGACCCTCCTTGTTCACTGTTTACGAGCAACCCTGAATATAGCCCTAGCCACCATGGCAGAAGACTGAAAACTCGGGCTCCAGAAAATGCGTTTCAAGCCCCATTCACCCATCCAGAAGTGCCCCCAAAGGAAGGCTTTGGGTAGAACTGAACTCCCCAGGGGAGTCTTTATGCAGCCCCACATGCAACTGGACCCTCCGGGTTCACTCTTTCACCGCAAGCCTAAATATAGCCCTAGCACGCCTGGCAGTCGACTGAAAGCTCGGGCCACAGAAAATGTGTTACGAGCCCCATTTGCCCATCCAAAAGTGCCTCCAAAGGAAGGCTTTGGGTACATCTGAACTCCCCAGGGGAGCCTTTATGCAGCCCCACATGCAACTGGACCCTCCGGGTTCACTCTTTCACAGCAACCCTAAATATAACACTAGCCAGCATGGCAGAAAACTGAAAACTCGGGCCACAGAAAAAGCGTTTCAAGCCCCATTCACCCATCCAGAAGTGCCCCCAAAGGAAGGCTTTGGGTACAACTGAACTCCCCAGGGGAGCCTTTATGCAGCACCACATGCAACTGGACCCTCCGGGTTCACTCTTTCACAGCAACCCTAAATATAGCCCTGGCCCAACTTGCAGTCGACTGAAAACTCGGGCCACAGAAAATGCGTTAAAAGCCTAATTCGACCATCCAAAAGTGCCCCCAGAGGAAGGCTTTGGGTACAACTGAACTCCCCAGGGGAGCCTTTACGCAGCCCCACATGCAACTGGACCCTCCGTATTTGCTCTTTCACAGCAATCCTAAATATAGCCCTGGCCCGCCTGGCAGTCGACAGAAAACTCGGGCCAGAGAAAACGTGCTACAAGCCACATTCGCCCATCCAGAAGTGCCCCCAAAGGAAGGCTTTGGGTACAAGTGAACTCCCCAGGGGAGCCTTTATGCAGCCCCACATGCAACTGGACCCTCCGTGTTCGCTCTTTACAGCAACCCTAAATATAACCCTAGCCAGCATGGCAGAAGACTGAAAACTCGGGCCACAGAAAAAGTGTTTCAAGCCCCTTTCGCCCATCCAGAAGTGCCCCCAAAGGAAGGCTTTGGGTACAAGTTAACTCCCCAGGGGAGCCTTTATGCAGCCCCACATGCAACTGGACCCTCCTTGTTCACTGTTTACGAGCAACCCTAAATATACCCCTAGCCACCATGGCAGAAGACTGAAAACTCGGGCTCCAGAAAAGGCGTTTCAAGCCCCATTTACCCATCCAGAAGTGCCCCCAAAGGAAGGCTTTGGGTACAACTGAACTCCCCAGGGGAGCCTTTATGCAGCCCCACATGCAACGGGACCCTCCGGGTTCACTCTTTCACAGCAACCCTAAATATAGCCCTCGGCGCAATGGGAGAAGACTGAAAAAGCGGGCCTCAGAAAACGCATTGCGATTCCCCTTGGACCATGCAAAAGTGCCCCCAAAGGAAGGCTTTGGGTACAACTGGACTCCCCAGGGGAGCCTTAACGCAGCCCCACATGCAACTGGACCCTCCGTGTTCGCTCTTTCACCGCAAGCCTAAATATAGCCCTCGGCGCAATGGGAGAGGACTGAAAAAGCGGGCCTCATAAAACGCATTGCGATTCCCCTTGGACCATCCAAAAGTGCCCCCAAAGGAAGGCTTTGGGTACAACTGGACTCCCCAGGGGAGCCTTAACGCAGCCCCACATGCAACTGGACTTTCCGTATTCGCTCTTTCACAGCAACCCTAAATATAGCCCTGGCCCGCCTGGCAGTCGACTGAAAACTCGGGCCCCAGAAAATGCATTAAAAGCCTAATTCGCCCACCCAAAAGTGCCCCCAGAGGAAGGCTTTGGGTACAACTGAACTCCCCAGGGGAGCCGTTACGCAGCCCCATATGCAACTGGACCCTCCTTGTTCACTGTTTACGAGCAACCCTAATTATACCCCTAGCCACCATGGCAGAAGACTGAAAAATCGGGCTCCAGAAAATGCGTTTCAAGCCCCATTCACCCATCCAGAAGTGCCCCCAAAGGAAGGCTTTGGGTACAACTGAACTCCCCAGGGGAGCCTTTACGCAGCCCCACATGCAACTGGACCCTCCGGGTTCACTCTTTCACCGCAAGCCTAAATATAGCCCTAGCACGCCTGGCAGTCGACTGAAAGATCGGGCCACAGAAAATGTGTTACGAGCCCCATTCGCCCATCCAAAAGTGCCTCCAGAGGAAGGCTTTGGGTACATCTGAACTCCCCAGGGGAGCCTTAACGCAGCCCCACATGCAACTGGACCCTCCGGGTTCACTCTTTCACCGGAAGCCTAAATATAGCCCTAGCACGCCTGGCAGTCGACTGAAAACTCGGGCCCCAGAAAATGCGTTAAAAGCCTAATTCGCCCATCCAAAAGTGCCCCCAGAGGAAGGCTTTGGGTACAAGTGAACTCCCCAGGGGAGCCTTTACGCAGCCCCACATGCAACTGGACCCTCCTTGTTCACTGTTTACGAGCAACCCTAAATATACCCCTATCCACCATGGCAGAAGACTGAAAACTCGGGCTCCAGAAAATGCGTTTCAAGCCCCTTTCGCCCATCCAGAAGTGCCACCAAAGGAAGGCTTTGGGTACATCTGAACTCCCCATGGGAGCCTTTATGCAGCCCCACATGCAACTGGACCCTCCTTATTCGCTCTTTCACAGCAACCCTAAATATAACCCTGGCCCGCATGGCAGACGACTGAAAAATCGGGCCGAAGAAAACGTGCTACAAGCCCCATTCGCCCATCCAAAAGTGCCCCCAAAGGAAGGCTTTGGGTACAACTGAACTCCCCAGGGGAGCCTTTATGCAGGCCCATACGCAACTGGACTCCCCGTGTTTGCTGTTTACAAGCAACCCTAAATATAACCCTAGCCAGCATGGCAGAAAACTGAAAACTCGGGCCACAGAAAAAATGTTAAAAGCCTAATTCGCCCATCCAAAAGTGCCCCCAGAGGAAGGCTTTGGGTACAACTGAACTCCCCAGGGGAGCCTTTATGCAGCCCCACATGCAACTAGACCCTCCGGGTTCACTCTTTCACAGCAACCCTAAATATAGCCCTGGCCCGCCTGGCAGTCGACTGAAAACTCGGGCTCCAGAAAATGCGTTAAAAGCCTAATTCGCCCATCCAAAAGTGCCCCCAGAGGAAGGCTTTGGGTACAACTGAACTCCCCAGGGGAGCCTTAACGCAGCCCCACATGCAACTGGACCCTCCGTATTCGCTCTTTCACAGCAACCCTAAATATAGCCCTGGCCCGCCTGGCAGTCGACTGAAAACTCGGGCTCCAGAAAAGGCGTTTCAAGCCCCATTCACCCATCCAGAAGTGCCCCCAAAGGAAGGCTTTGGGTACAAGTGAACTCCCCAGGGGAGCCTTTATGCAGCCCCACATGCAACTGAACCCTCCGGGTTCACTCTTTCACCGCAAGCCTAAATATAGCCCTCGGCGCAATGGGAGAAGACTGAAAATGCGGGCCTCAGAAAACGCATTGCGATTCCCATTGGACCATCCCAAAGTGCCCCCAAAGGAAGGCTTTGGGTACAACTGGACTCCCCAGGGGAGGCTTAACGCAGCCCCACATGCAATTGGACCCTCCGTATTCGCTCTTTCACAGCAACCCTAAATATAGCCCTGGCCCGCATGGCAGACGACTGAAAACTCGGGCCACAGAAAAAGCGTTTCAAGCCCCTTTCGCCCATCCAGAAGTGCCCCCAAAGGAAGGCTTTGGGTACAACTGAACTCCCCAGGGGAGCCTTTATGCAGCCCCACATGCAACTGGACCCTCCGGGTTCACTCTTTCACAGCAACCCTAAATATAGCCCTGGCCCGCCTGGCAGTCGACTGAAAACTCGGGCCCCAGAAAATGCGTTAAAAGCCTAATTCGCCCATCCAAAAGTGCCCCCAGAGGAAGGCTTTGGGTACAACTGAACTCCCCAGGGGAGCCTTTATGCAGCCCCACATGCAACTGGACCCTCCGTATTTGCTCTTCCACAGCAACCCTAAATATAGCACTGGCCCGCCTGGCAGTCGACTGAAAACTCGGGCCAGCGAAAACGTGCTACAAGCCCCATTTGACCATCCAAAAGTGCCTCCAGAGGAAGGCTTTGGGTACATCTGAACTCCCCAGGGGAGCCTTTACGCAGCCCCACATGCAACTGGACCCTCCGTGTTCGCTCTTTACAGCAACCAAAATATAACCCTAGCCAGCATGGCAGAAGACTGAAAACTCGGGCCACAGAAAACGTGCTACAAGCCCCATTCGCCCATCCAAAAGTGCCCCCAGAGGAAGGCTTTGGGTACAAGTTAACTCCCCAGGGGAGCCTTTATGCAGCCCCACATGCAACTGGACCCTCCGGGTTCGCTCTTTCACCGCAACCCTAAATATAACCCTGGCCCGCCTGGCAGTCGACTGAAAACTCGGGCAAGAGAAAACGTGCTACAAGCCCCATTCGCCCATCCAAAAGTGCCCCCAGAGGAAGGCTTTGGGTACAAGTTAACTCCCCAGGGGAGCCTTTATGCAACCCCACATGCAACTGGACCCTTCGGGTTCACTCTTTAACCGCAAGCCTAAATATAACCCTAGCCAGCATGGCAGAAGACTGAAAACTCGGGCCACAGAAAAAGCGTTTCAAGCCCCTTTCGCCCATCCAGAAGTGCCCCCAAAGGAAGGCTTTGGGTAAAAGTGAACTCCCCAGGGGAGCCTTTACGCAGCCCCACATGCAACTGGACCCTCCGGGTTCACTCTTTAACCGCAAGCCTAAATATAGCCCTCGGCGCAATGGGAGATAACTGAAAATGCGGGCCTCAGAAAACGCATTGCGATTCCCCTTGGACCATCCAAAAGTGCCCCCAAAGGAAGGCTTTGGGTACAACTGGACTCCCCAGGGGAGCCTTAATGCAGCCCCACATGCAACTGGACCCTCCGTATTCGCTCTTTCACAGCAACCCTAAATATAGCCCTGGCCCGCCTGGCAGTCGACTGAAAACTCAGGCCCCAGAAAATGCATTAAAAGCCTAATTCGCCCATCCAAAACTGCCCCCAGAGGAAGGCTTTGGGTACAACTGAACTCCCCAGGGGAGCCTTTACGCAGCCCCACATGCAACTGGACCCTCCTTGTTCACTGTTTACGAGCAACCCTAAATATACCCCTAGCCACCATGGCAGAAGACTGAAAACTCGGGCTCCAGAAAATGCGTTTCAAGCCCCATTCACCCATCCAGAAGTGCCCCCAAAGGAAGGCTTTGGGTACAAGTGAACTCCCCAGGGGAGCCTTTACGCAGCCCCACATGCAACTGGACCCTCCGGGTTCACTCTTTCACCGCAAGCCTAAATATAGCCCTAGCACGCCTGGCATTACACCGAAAGCTCGGGCCTCAGAAAATGTGTTACGAGCCCCATTCGCCCATCCAAAAGTGCCCCCAAAGGAAGGCTTTGGGTACAACTGAACTCCCCAGGCGAGCCTTTATGCAGGCCCATACGCAACTGGACCCCCTGTGTTCGCTGTTTACAAGCAACCCTAAATAAAACACTAGCCAGCATGGCAGAAAACTGAAAACTCAGGCCACAGAAAAAGCATTTCAAGCCCCATTCACCCATCCAGAAGTGCCCCCAGAGGAAGGCTTTGGGTACAACTGAACTCCCCAGGGGAGCCTTTATGCAGCCCCACATGCAACTGGACCGTCCGGGTTCACTCTTTCACAGCAACCCTAAATATATACGTGGCCAGCCTGACAGTCGACTGAAAACTCGGACCCCAGAAAATGCGTTAAAAGCCTAATTCGCCCATCCAAAATACACCCAGAGGAAGGCTTTGGGTACAAGTGAACTCCCCAGGGGAGCCTTTATGCAGCCCCACATGCAACTGGACCCTCCGGGTTCACTCTTTCACAGCAACCCTAAATATAGCCCTGTCCCGCCTGGCAGTCGACTGAAAACTCGGGCCCCAGAAAATGCGTTAAAAGCCTAATTCGCCCATCCAAAAGTGCCCCCAGAGGAAGTCTTTGGGTACAAGTGAACTCCCCAGGGGAGCCTTTACGCAGCCCCACATGCAACTGGACCCTCCTTGTTCACTGTTTACGAGCAACCCTAAATATACCCCTAGCCACCATGGAAGAAGACTGAAAACTCGGGCTCCAGAAAATGCGTTTCAAGCCCCATTCACCCATCCAGAAGTGCCCCCAAAGGAAGGCTTTGGGTACAAGTGAACTCCCCAGGGGAGCCTTTACGCAGCCCCACATGCAACTGGACCCTCCGGGTTCACTCTTTCACCGCAAGCCTAAATATAGCCCTAGCACGCCTGGCATTACACCGAAAGCTCGGGCCTCAGAAAATGTGTTACGAGCCCCATTCGCCCATCCAAAAGTGCCCCCAAAGGAAGGCTTTGGGTACAACTGAACTCCCCAGGCGAGCCTTTATGCAGGCCCATACGCAACTGGACCCCCTGTGTTCGCTGTTTACAAGCAACCCTAAATAAAACACTAGCCAGCATGGCAGAAAACTGAAAACTCGGGCCACAGAAAAAGCATTTCAAGCCCCATTCACCCATCCAGAAGTGCCCCCAGAGGAAGGCTTTGGGTACAACTGAACTCCCCAGGGGAGCCTTTATGCAGCCCCACATGCAACTGGACCGTCCGGGTTCACTCTTTCACAGCAACCCTAAATATATACGTGGCCAGCCTGACAGTCGACTGAAAACTCGGACCCCAGAAAATGCGTTAAAAGCCTAATTCGCCCATCCAAAATACACCCAGAGGAAGGCTTTGGGTACAAGTGAACTCCCCAGGGGAGCCTTTATGCAGCCCCACATGCAACTGGACCCTCCGGGTTCACTCTTTCACAGCAACCCTAAATATAGCCCTGGCCCGCCTGGCAGTCGACTGAAAACTCGGGCCCCAGAAAATGCGTTAAAAGCCTAATTCGCCCATCCAAAAGTGCCCCCAGAGGAAGTCTTTGGGTACAAGTGAACTCCCCAGGGGAGCCTTTACGCAGCCCCACATGCAACTGGACCCTCCTTGTTCACTGTTTACGAGCAACCCTAAATATACCCCTAGCCACCATGGAAGAAGACTGAAAACTCGGGCTCCAGAAAATGCGTTTCAAGCCCCATTCACCCATCCAGAAGTGCCCCCAAAGGAAGGCTTTGGGTACAAGTGAACTCCCCAGGGGAGCCTTTATGCAGCCCCACATGCAACTGGACCCTCCGGGTTCACTCTTTCACCGCAAGCCTAAATATAGCCCTGGCCCGCCTGGCAGTCGACTGAAAACTCGGGCCTCAGAAAATGTGTTACGAGCCCCATTCGCCCATCCAAAAGTGCCTCCAAAGGAAGGCTTTGGGTACATCTGAACTCCCCAGGGGAGCCTTTACGCAGCCCCACATGCAACTGGACCCTCCGTGTTCACTCTTTACAGGAACCCTAAATATAACACTAACCAGCATGGCAGAAGACTGAAAACTCGGGCCACAGAAAAAGCGTTTCAAGCCCCTTTCGCCCATCCAGAAGTGCCCCCAAAGGAAGGCTTTGGGTACAAGTGAACTCCCCAGGGGAGCCTTTATGCAGCCCCACATGCAACTGGACCCTCCTTGTTCACTGTTTACGAGCAACCCTAAATATACCCCAGCCACCATGGCAGAAGACTGAAAACTCGGGCTCCAGAAAAGGCCTTTCAAGCCCCATTTACCCATCCAGAAGTGCCTCCAAAGGAAGTCTTTGGGTACAACTGAACTCCCCAGGGGAGCCTTTATGAAGCCCCACATGCAACGGGACCCTCCGGGTTCACTCTTTCACAGCAACCCTAAATATAGCCCTCGGCGCAATGGGAGAAGACTGAAAAAGCGGGCCTCAGAAAACGCATTGCGATTCCCCTTGGACCATGCAAAAGTGCCCCCAAAGGAAGGCTTTGGGTACAACTGGACTCCCCAGGGGAGCCTTAACGCAGCCCCACATGCAACTGGACCCTACATGTTCACCGTTTAAGAGCAACTCTAAATATACCCCTAGCCACCATGGCAGAAGACTGAAAACTCGGGCTCCAGAAAATGCGTTTCAAGCCCATTCACCCATCCAGAAGTGCCCCCAAAGGAAGGCTTTGGGTACAAGTGAACTCCCCAGGGGAGCCTTTATGCAGCCCCACATGCAACTGGACCCTCCGGGTTCACTCTTTCACCGCAAGCCTAAATACAGCCCTAGCACGCCTGGCAGTTGACTTAAAGCTCGGGCCACAGAAAATATGTTACGAGCCCCATTCGCCCATCCAAAGGTGCCCCCAAAGGAAGGCTTTGGGTACATCTGAACTCCCCAGGGGAGCCTTTACGCAGCCCCACATGCAACTGGACCCTCCGTATTCGCTCTTTCACAGCAACCCTAAATATAGCCCTGGCCCGCCTGGCAGTCGACTGAAAACTCGGGCCCCAGAAAATGCATTAAAAGCCTAATTCGCCCACCCAAAAGTGCCCCCAGAGGAAGGCTTTGGGTACAACTGAACTCCCCAGGGGAGCCGTTACGCAGCCCCATATGCAACTGGACCCTCCGGGTTCACTCTTTCACAGCAAGCCTAAATATAGCCCTAGCACGCCTGGCAGTCGACTGAAAGATCGGGCCACAGAAAATGTGTTACGAGCCCCATTCGCCCATCCAAAAGTGCCTCCAAAGGAAGGCTTTGGGTACATCTGAACTCCCCAGGGGAGCCTTAACGCAGCCCCACATGCAACTGGACCCTCCGTATTCGCTCTTTCACAGCAACCCTAAATATAACCCTGGCTCGCCTGGCAGTCGACTGAAAACTCGGGCCCCTGAAAATGCGTTAAAAGCCTAATTCGCCCATCCAAAAGTGCCCCCAGAGGAAGGCTTTGGGTACAAGTGAACTCCCCAGGGGAGCCTTTACGCAGCCCCACATGCAACTGGACCCTCCTTGTTCACTGTTTACGAGCAACCCTAAATATACCCCTAGCCAGCATGGCAGAAGACTGAAAACTCGGGCTCCAGAAAATGCGTTTCAAGCCCCTTTCGCCCATCCAGAAGTGCCACCAAAGGAAGGCTTTGGGTACAACTGAACTCCCCATGGGAGCCTTTATGCAGCCCCACATGCACCTGGACCCTCCTTATTCGCTCTTTCACAGCAACCCTAAATATAACCCTAGCCAGCATGGCAGAAAACAGAAAACTCGGGCCACAGAAAAAATGTTAAAAGCCTAATTCGCCCATCCAAAAGTGCCCCCAGAGGAAGGCTTTGGGTACAACTGAACTCCCCAGGGGAGCCTTTATGCAGCCCCACATGCAACTAGACCCTCCGGGTTCACTCTTTCACAGCAACCCTAAATATAGCCCTGGCCCGCCTGGCAGTCGACTGAAAAATCGGGCCCCAGAAAATGCGTTAAAAGCCTAATTCGCCCATCCAAAAGTGCCCCCAGAGGAAGGCTTTGGGTACAACTGAACTCCCCAGGGGAGCCTTAACGCAGCCCCACATGCAACTGGACCCTCCGTATTCGCTCTTTAAAAAGCAACCCTAAATATAGCCCTGGCCCGCCTGGCAGTCGACTGAAAACTCGGGCTCCAGAAAAGGCGTTTCAAGCCCCATTCACCCATCCAGAAGTGCCCCCAAAGGAAGGCTTTGGGTACAAGTGAACTCCCCAGGGGAGCCTTTATGCAGCCCCACATGCAACTGGACCCTCCGGGTTCACTCTTTCACCGCAAGCCTAAATATAGCCCTCGGCGCAATGGGAGAAGACTGAAAATGCGGGCCTCAGAAAACGCATTGCGATTCCCATTGGACCATCCAAAAGTGCCCCCAAAGGAAGGCTTTGGGTACAACTGGACTCCCCAGGGGAGCCTTAACGCAGCCCCACATGCAACTGGACCCTCCGTATTCGCTCTTTCACAGCAACCCTAAATATAACCCTGGCCCGCATGGCAGACGACTGAAAACTCGGGCCACAGAAAAAGCGTTTCAAGCCCCTTTCGCCCATCCAGAAGTGCCCCCAAAGGAAGGCTTTGGGTACAAGTGAACTCCCCAGGGGAGCCTTTATGCAGCCCCACATGCAACTGGACCCTCCTTGTTCACTGTTTACGAGCAACCCTAAATATACCCCTAGCCACCATGGCAGAAGACTGAAAACTCGGGCTCCAGAAAATGCGTTAAAAGCCTAATTCGACCATCCAAAAGTGCCCCCAGAGGAAGGCTTTGGGTACAACTGAACTCCCCAGGGGAGCCTTAACGCAGCCCCACATGCAACTGGACCCTCCGTATTTGCTCTTTCACAGCAACCCTAAATATAGCACTGGCCCGCCTGGCAGTCGACTGAAAACTCGGGCCAGAGAAAACGTGCCACAAGCCCCATTTGACCATCCAAAAGTGCCTCCAGAGGAAGGCTTTGGGTACATCTGAACTCCCCAGGGGAGCCTTTACGCAGCCCCACATGCAACTGGACCCTCCGTGTTCGCTCTTTACAGCAACCCTAAATATAACCCTAGCCAGCATGGCAGAAGACTGAAAACTCGGGCCACAGAAAAACTGCTAAAAGCCTAATTCGCCCATCCAGAAGTGCCCCCAAAGGAAGGCTTTGGGTACATCTGAACTCCCCAGGGGAGCCTTTATGCAGCCCCACATGCAACTGGACCCTCCGGGTTCACTCTTTCACCGCAAGCCTAAATATAGCCCTAGCACGCCTGGCAGTCGACTGAAAGCTCGGGCCACAGAAAATGTGTTACGAGCCCCATTCGCACATCCAAAAGTGAACCCAAAGGAAGGCTTTGGGTACAACTGAACTCCCCAGGGGAGCCTTTATGCAGGCCCATACGCAACTGGACCCCCTGTGTTCGCTGTTTACAAGCAACCCTAAATAAAACACTAGCCAGCATGGCAGAAAACTGAAAACTCGGGCCACAGAAAAAGCATTTCAAGCCCCATTCACCCATCCAGAAGTGCCCCCAAAGGAAGGCTTTGGGTACAACTGAACTCCCCAGGGGAGCCTTTATGCAGCCCCACATGCAACTGGACCGTCCGGGTTCACTCTTTCACAGCAACCCTAAATATATACGTGGCCAGCCTGACAGTCGACTGAAAACTCGGACCCCAGAAAATGCGTTAAAAGCCTAATTCGCCCATCCAAAAGTGCCCCCAGAGGAAGGCTTTGGGTACAACTGAACTCCCCAGGGGAGCCTTTATGCAGCCCCACATGCAACTGGACCCTCCGGGTTCACTCTTTCACAGCAACCCTAAATATAGCCCTGGCCCGCCTGGCAGTCGACTGAAAACTCGGGCCCCAGAAAATGCGTTAAAAGCCTAATTCGCCCATCCAAAAGTGCCCCCAGAGGAAGTCTTTGGGTACAAGTGAACTCCCCAGGGGAGCCTTTACGCAGCCCCACATGCAACTGGACCCTCCTTGTTCACTGTTTACGAGCAACCCTAAATATAACCCTAGCCAGCATGGCAGAAGACTGAAAACTCGGGCCACAGAAAATGTGCTACAAGCCCCATTCGACCATCCAAAAGTGCCCCCAAAGGAAGGCTTTGGGTACAACTGAACTCCCCAGGGGAGCCTTTATGCAGCCCCACATGCAACTGGACCCTCCGGGTTCACTCTTTCACAGCAACCCTAAATATAACACTAGCCCGCCTGGCAGTCGACTGAAAACTCGGGCCACAGAAAAAGCGTTTCAAGCCCCATTCACCCATCCAGAAGTGCCCCCAAAGGAAGGGTTTGGGTACATCTGAACTCCCCAGGGGAGCCTTAACGCAGCCCCACATGCAACTGGACCCTCCTTGTTCACTGTTTACGAGCAACCCTAAATATACCCCTAGCCACCATGGCAGAAGACTGAAAACTCGGGCTCCAGAAAATGCGTTTCAAGCCCCATTCACCCATCCAGAAGTGCCCCCAAAGGAAGGCTTTGGGTACAACTGAACTCCCCAGGGGAGCCTTTATGCAGCCCCACATGAAACTGGACCCTCCTTGTTCACTGGTTACGAGCAACTCTAAATATACCCGTAGCCACCATGGCAGAAGACTGAAAACTCGGGCCACAGAAAAAGCGTTTCAAGCCCCTTTCGCCCATCCAGAAGTGCCCCCAAAGGAAGGCTTTGGGTACAAGTGAACTCCCCAGGGGAGCCTTTATGCAGCCCCACATGCAACTGGACCCTCCTTGTTCACTGTTTACGAGCAACCCTAAATATACCCGTAGCCACCATGGCAGAAGACTGAAAACTCGGGCTCCAGAAAATGCATTAAAAGCCTAATTCGCCCATCCAAAAGTGCCCCCAGAGGAAGGCTTTGGGTACAACTGAACTCCCCAGGGGAGCCTTAACGCAGCCCCACATGCAACTGGACCCTCCGTATTTGCTCTTTCACAGCAACCCTAAATATAGCCCTGGCCCGCCTGGCAGTCGACTGAAAACTCGGGCCAGAGAAAACGTGCTACAAGCCCCATTTGACCATCCAAAAGTGCCTCCAGAGGAAGGCTTTGGGTACATCTGAACTCCCCAGGGGAGCCTTTACGCAGCCCCACATGCAACTGGACCCTCCGGGTTCGCTCTTTACAGCAACCCTAAATATAACCCTAGCCAGCATGGCAGAAGACTGAAAACTCGGGCCACAGAAAAACTGCTAAAAGCCTAATTCGCCCATCCAGAAGTGCCCCCAAAGGAAGGCTTTGGGTACAACTGAACTCCCCAGGGGAGCCTTTATGCAGCCCCACATGCAACTGGACCCTCCGGGTTCACTCTTTCACAGCAACCCTAAATATAGCCCTGGCCCGCCTGGCAGTCGACTGAAAACTCGGGCCAGAGAAAACGTGCTACAAGCCCCATTCGCCCATCCAAAAGTGCCCCCAGAGGAAGGCTTTGGGTACAAGTGAACTCCCCAGGGGAGCCTTTATGCAGCCCCACATGCAACTGGACCCTTCGGGTTCACTCTTTAACCGCAAGCCTAAATATAACCCTAGCCAGCATGGCAGAAGACTGAAAACTCGGGCCACAGAAAAAGCGTTTCAAGCCCCTTTCGCCCATCCAGAAGTGCCCCCAAAGGAAGGCTTTGGGTACAACTGAACTCCCCAGGGGAGCCTTTACGCAGCCCCACATGCAACTGGACCCTCCTTGTTCACTGTTTACGAGCAAACCTAAATATACCCCTAGCCACCATGGCAGAAGACTGAAAACTCGGGCTCCAGAAAATGCGTTTCAAGCCCCATTCACCCATCCAGAAGTGCCCCCAAAGGAAGGCTTTGGGTACAAGTGAACTCCCCAGGGGAGCCTTTACGCAGCCCCATATGCAACTGGACCCTCCGGGTTCACTCTTTCACAGCAAGCCTAAATATAGCCCTCGGCGCAATGGGAGATAACTGAAAATGCGGGCCTCAGAAAACGCATTGCGATTCCCCTTGGACCATCCAAAAGTGCCCCCAAAGGAAGGCTTTGGGTACAACTGGACTCCCCAGGGGAGCCTTAACGCAGCCCCACATGCAACTGGACCCTCCGTATTCGCTCTTTCACAGCAACCCTAAATATAGCCCTGGCCCGCCTGGCAGTCGACTGAAAACTCGGGCCCCAGAAAATGCGTTAAAAGCCTAATTCGCCCACCCAAAAGTGCCCCCTGAGGAAGGCTTTGGGTATATCTGAACTCCCCAGGGGAGCCTTTACGCAGCCCCACATGCAACTGGACCCTCCTTGTTCACTGTTTACGAGCAACTCTGAATATAACCCTAGCCACCATGGCAGAAGACTGAAAATTGGGCTCCAGAAAATGCGTTTCAAGCCCCATTCACCCATCCAGAAGTGCCCCCAAAGGAAGGCTTTGGGTACATCTGAACTCCCCAGGGGAGCCTTTATGCAGCCCCACATGCAACTGGACCCTCCGGGTTCACTCTTTCACCGCAAGCCTAAATATAGCCCTAGCACGCCTGGCAGTCGACTGAAAGCTCAGGCCACAGAAAATGTGTTACGAGCCCCATTCGCACATCCAAAAGTGCCCCCAAAGGAAGGCTTTGGGTACAAGTGAACTCCCCAGGGGAGCCTTTATGCAGGCCCATACGCAACTGGACCCCCTGTGTTCGCTGTTTACAAGCAACCCTAAATAAAACACTAGCCAGCATGGCAGAAAACTGAAAACTCGGGCCACAGAAAAAGCATTTCAAGCCCCATTCACCCATCCAGAAGTGCCCCCAAAGGAAGGCTTTGGGTACAACTGAACTCCCCAGGGGAGCCTTTATGCAGCCCCACATGCAACTGGACCGTCCGGGTTCACTCTTTCACAGCAACCCTAAATATATACGTGGCCAGCCTGACAGTCGACTGAAAACTCGGACCCCAGAAAATGCGTTAAAAGCCTAATTCGCCCATCCAAAATACACCCAGAGGAAGGCTTTGGGTACAAGTGAACTCCCCAGGGGAGCCTTTATGCAGCCCCACATGCAACTGGACCCTCCGGGTTCACTCTTTCACAGCAACCCTAAATATAGCCCTGGCCCGCCTGGCAGTCGACTGAAAACTCGGGCCCCAGAAAATGCGTTAAAAGCCTAATTCGCCCATCCAAAAGTGCCCCCAGAGGAAGTCTTTGGGTACAAGTGAACTCCCCAGGGGAGCCTTTACGCAGCCCCACATGCAACTGGACCCTCCTTGTTCACTGTTTACGAGCAACCCTAAATATACCCCTAGCCACCATGGAAGAAGACTGAAAACTCGGGCTCCAGAAAATGCGTTTCAAGCCCCATTCACCCATCCAGAAGTGCCCCCAAAGGAAGGCTTTGGGTACAAGTGAACTCCCCAGGGGAGCCTTTATGCAGCCCCACATGCAACTGGACCCTCCGGGTTCACTCTTTCACCGCAAGCCTAAATATAACCCTGGCCCGCCTGGCAGTCGACTGAAAACTCGGGCCTCAGAAAATGTGTTACGAACCCCATTCGCCCATCCAAAAGTGCCTCCAAAGGAAGGCTTTGGGTACAAGTGAACTCCCCAGGGGAGCCTTTACGCAGCCCCACATGCAACGGGACCCTCCGTGTTCACTCTTTACAGGAACCCTAAATATAACCCTAGCCAGCATGGCAGAAGACTGAAAACTCGGGCCACAGAAAACGTGCTACAAGCCCCATTCGACCATCCAAAAGTGCCCCCAAAGGAAGGCTTTGGGTACAACTGAACTCCCCAGGGGAGCCTTTATGCAGCCCCACATGCAACTGGACCCTCCGGGTTCACTCTTTCACAGCAACCCTAAATATAACACTAGCCCGCCTGGCAGTCGACTGAAAACTCGGGCCACAGAAAAAGCGTTTCAAGCCCCATTCACCCATCCAGAAGTGCCCCCAAAGGAAGGCTTTGGGTACAAGTGAGCTCCCCAGAGGAGCCTTTATGCAGCCCCACATGCAACTGGACCCTCCGTATTCGCTCTTTCACAGCAACCCTAAATATAACCCTGGCCCGCCTGGCAGTCGACTGAAAAATCGGACCAGAGAAAACGTGCTACAAGCCCCATTCGACCATCCAAAAGTGCCCCCAAAGGAAGGCTTTGGGTACATCTGAACTCCCCAGGGGAGCCTTAACGCAGCCCCACATGCAACTGGACCCTCCTTGTTCACTGTTTACGAGCAACCCTAAATATACCCCTAGCCACCATGGCAGAAGACTGAAAACTCGGGCTCCAGAAAATGCGTTTCAAGCCCCATTCAACCATCCAGAAGTGCCCCCAAAGGAAGGCTTTGGGTACAAGTGAACTCCCCAGGGGAGCCTTTATGCAGCCCCACATGCAACTGGACCCTCCGGGTTCACTCTTTCACAGCAACCCTAAATATAGCCCTGGCCCGCCTGGCAGTCGACTGAAAACTCGGGCCCCAGAAAATGCGTTAAAAGCCTAATTCGCCCATCCAAAAGTGCCCCCAGAGGAAGGCTTTGGGTACAACTGAACTCCCCAGGGGAGCCTTTACGCAGCCCCACATGCAACTGGACCCTACGTATTTGCTCTTTCACAGCAATCCTAAATATAGCCCTGGCCCGCCTGGCAGTCGACTGAAAACTCGGGCCAGAGAAAACGTGCTACAAGCCCCATTCGCCCATCCAAAAGTGCCCCCAGAGGAAGGCTTTGGGTACAACTGAACTCCCCAGGGGAGCCTTTACGCAGCCCCACATGCAACTGGACCCTCCTTGTTCACAGTTTACGAGCAACTCTAAATATACCCCTAGCCACCATGGCAGAAGACTGAAAACTCGGGCTCCAGAAAATGCGTTTCAAGCCCCATTCACCCATCCAGAAGTGCCCCCAAAGGAAGGCTTTGGGTACAACTGAACTCCCCAGGGGAGCCTTTATGCAGCCCCACATGAAACTGGACCCTCCTTGTTCACTGGTTACGAGCAACCCTAAATATACCCGTAGCCACCATGGCAGAAGACTGAAAACTCGGGCCACAGAAAAAGCTTTTCAAGCCCCTTTCGCCCATCCAAATGTGCCCCCAAAGGAAGGCTTTGGGTACAAGTGAACTCCCCAGGGGAGCCTTTATGCAGCCCCACATGCAACTGGACCCTCCTTGTTCACTGTTTACGAGCAACCCTAAATATACCCCTAGCCACCATGGCAGAAGACTGAAAACTCGAGCTCCAGAAAATGCGTTAAAAGCCTAATTCGCCCATCCAAAAGTGCCCCCAGAGGAAGGCTTTGGGTACAACTGAACTCCCCAGGGGAGCCTTTATGCAGCCCCACATGCAACTGGACCCTCCGGGTTCACTCTTTCACAGCAACCCTAAATATAGCCCTGGCCCGCCTGGCAGTCGACTGAAAACTCGGGCCAGAGAAAACGTGCTACAAGCCCCATTCGCCCATCCAAAAGTGCCCCCAGAGGAAGGCTTTGGGTACAAGTTAACTCCCCAGGGGAGCCTTTATGCAGCCCCACATGCAACTGGACCCTTCGGGTTCACTCTTTAACCGTAAGCCTAAATATAACCCTAGCCAGCATGGCAGAAGACTGAAAACTCGGGCCACAGAAAAAGCGTTTCAAGCCCCTTTCGCCCATCCAGAAGTGCCCCCAAAGGAAGGCTTTGGGTACAACTGAACTCCCCAGGGGAGCCTTTATGCAGCCCCACATGCAACTGGACCCTCCTTGTTCACTGTTTACGAGCAAACCTAAATATACCCCTAGCCACCATGGCAGAAGACTGAAAACTCGGGCTCCAGAAAAGGCGTTTCAAGCCCCATTCACCCATCCAGATGTGCCCCCAAAGGAAGGCTTTGGGTACAAGTGAACTCCCCAGGGGAGCCTTTACGCAGCCCCACATGCAACTGGACCCTCCGGGTTCACTCTTTAACCGCAAGCCTAAATATAGCCCTCGGCGCAATGGGAGATAACTGAAAATGCGGGCCTCAGAAAACGCATTGCGATTCCCCTTGGACCATCCAAAAGTGCCCCCAAAGGAAGGCTTTGGGTACAACTGGACTCCCCAGGGGAGCCTTAACGCAGCCCCACATGCAACTGGACCCTCCGTATTCGCTCTTTCACAGCAACCCTAAATATAGCCCTGGCCCGCCTGGCAGTCGACTGAAAACTCGGGCCCCAGAAAATGCATTAAAAGCCTAATTCGCCCACCCAAAAGTGCCCCCTGAGGAAGGCTTTGGGTATATCTGAACTCCCCAGGGGAGCCTTTACGCAGCCCCACATGCAACTGGACCCTCCGGGTTCACTCTTTCACCGCAAGCCTAAATATAGCCCTAGCACGCCTGGCAGAAAACTGAAAACTCGGGCCACAGAAAAAGCGTTTCAAGCCCCATTCACCTATCCAGAAGTGCCCCCAAAGGAAGGCTTTGGGTACAACTGAACTCCCCAGGGGAGCCTTTATGCAGCCCCACATGCAACTGGACCGTCCGGGTTCACTCTTTCACAGCAACCCTAAATATAACACTAGCCAGCATGGCAGAAAACTGAAAACTCGGGCCCCAGAAAATGCGTTAAAAGCCTTATTCGCCCATCCAAAATACCCCCAGAGGAAGGCTTTGGGTACAAGTGAACTCCCCAGGGGAGCCTTTATGCAGCCCCACATGCAACTGGACCCTCCGGGTTCACTCTTTCACAGCAACCCTAAATATAGCCCTGGCCCGCCTGGCAGTCGACTGAAAACTCGGGCCCCAGAAAATGCGTTAAAAGCCTAATTCGCCCATCCAAAAGTGCCCCCAGAGGAAGGCTTTGGGTACAAGTGAACTCCCCAGGGGAGCCTTTACGCAGCCCCACATGCAACTGGACCCTCCGTATTTGCTCTTTCACAGCAATCCTAAATATAGCCCTGGCCCGCCTGGCAGTCGACTGAAAACTCGGGCCAGAGAAAACGTGCTACAAGCCACATTCGCCCATCCAAAAGTGCCCCCAGAGGAAGGCTTTGGGTACAACTGAATTCCCCAGGGGAGCCTTTACGCAGCCCCACATGCAACTGGACCCTCCTTGTTCACTGTTTATGAGCAACCCTAAATATACCCCTAGCCACCATGGAAGAAGACTGAAAACTCGGGCTCCAGAAAATGCGTTTCAAGCCCCATTCACCCATCCAGAAGTGCCCCCAAAGGAAGGCTTTGGGTACAACTGAACTCCCCAGGGGAGCCTTTATGCAGCCCCACATGCAACTGGACCCTCCTTGTTCACTGTTTACGAGCAACCCTAAATATACCCCTAGCCACCATGGCAGAAGACTGAAAACTCGAGCTCCAGAAAAGGCGTTTCAAGCCCCATTTACCCATCCAGAAGTGCCCCCAAAGGAAGGCTTTGGGTACAAGTGAACTCCCCAGGGGAGCCTTTATGCAGCCCCACATGCAACTGGACCCTCCGGGTTCACTCTTTCACAGCAACCCTAAATATAGCCCTGGCTCGCCTGGCAGTCGACTGAAAACTCGGGCCCCAGAAAATGCATTAAAAGCCTAATTCGCCCATCCAAAAGTGCCCCCAGAGGAAGGCTTTGGGTACAACTGGACTCCCCAGGGGAGCCTTAACGCAGCCCCACATGCAACTGGACCCTCCGGGTTCACTCTTTCACAGCAACCCTAAATATAGCCATGGCCCGCCTGGCATTCGACTGAAAACTCGGGCCCCCGAAAATGCGTTAAAAGCCTAATTCGCCCATCCAAAAGTGCCCCCACTGGAAGGCTTTGGGTACAACTGAACTCCCCAGGGGAGCCTTTACGCAGCCCCACATGCAACTGGACCCTCCGGGTTCACTCTTTCACCACAAGCCTAAATATAGCCCTAGCCCGCCTGGCAGTCGACTGAAAGCTCGGGCCACAGAAAATGTGTTACGAGCCCCATTCGCCCATCTAAAAGTGCCTCCAAAGGAAGGCTTTGGGTACAACTGAACTCCCCAGGGGAGCATTTAGGCAGCCCCACATGCAACTGGACCCCCCGTGTTCGCTGTTTACAAGCAACCCTAAATATAATACTAGCCAGCATGGCAGAAAACTGAAAACTTGGGCCACAGAAAATGCGTTTCAAGCCCCATTCACCCATCCAGAAGTGCCCCCAAAGGAAGGCTTTGGGTACAACTGAACTTCCCAGGGGAGCCTTTATGCAGACCCACATGCAACTGGACCCTCCGTATTCGCTCTTTCACAGCAACCCTAAATATAGCCCTGGCCCGCCTGGCAGTCGACTGAAAACTCGAGCCCCTGAAAATGCATTAAAAGCCTAATTCGCCCATCCAAAAGTGCCCCCAGAGGAAGGCTTTGGGTACAACTGAACTCCCCAGGGGAGCCTTTACGCAGCCCCACATGCAACTGGACCCTCCTTGTTCACTGTTTACGAGCAACCCTAATTATACCCCTAGCCACCATGGAAGAAGACTGAAAACTCGGGCTCCAGAAAATGCATTTCAAGCCCCATTCACCCATCCAGAAGTGCCCCCAGAGGAAGGCTTTGGGTACATCTGAACTCCCCAGGGGAGCCTTTATGCAGCCCCACATGCAACTGGACCCTCCTTGTTCACTGTTTACGAGCAACCCTAAATATAACCCTCGGCGCAATGGGAGAAGACTGAAAAAGCGGGCCTCAGAAAACGCATTGCGATTCCCCTTGGACCATCCAAAAGTGCCCCCAAAGGAAGGCTTTGGGTACAACTGGACTCCCCAGGGGAGCCTTTACGCAGCCCCACATGCAACTGGACCCTCCGTATTTGCTCTTTCACAGCAACCCTAAATATACCCCTGGCCCGCCTGGCAGTCGACTGAAAACTCGGGCCCCAGAAAATGCATTAAAAGCCTAATTTGCCCATCCAAAAGTGCCCCCAGAGGAAGGCTTTGGGTACAAGTGAACTCCCCAGGGGAGCCTTTATGCAGGCCCATACGCAACTGGACCCCCCGTGTTCGCTGTTTACAAGCAACCCTAAATATAACACTAGCCAGCATGGCAGAAAACTGAAAACTCGGGCCACAGAAAAAGCGTTTCAAGCCCCATTCACCCATCCAGAAGTGCCCCCAAAGGAAGGCTTTGGGTACAAGTGAACTCCCCAGGGGAGCCTTTATGCAGCCCCACATGCAACTGGACCCTCCGGGTTCACTCTTTCACCGCAAGCCTAAATATAGCCCTAGCACGCCTGGCAGTCGACTGAAAGCTCGGGCCACAGAAAATGTATTTCGAGCCCCATTCGCCCATCCAAAAGTGCCTCCAAAGGAAGGCTTTGGGTACATCTGAACTCCCCAGGGGAGCCTTTACGCAGCCCCACATGCAACTGGACCCTCCGTGTTCGCTCTTTACAGCAACCCTAAATATAACCCTAGCCAGCATGGCAGAAGACTGAAAACTCGGGCCACAGAAAACGTGCTACAAGCCCCATTCGCCCATCCAAAAGTGCCTCCAGAGGAAGGCTTTGGGTACATCTGAACTCCCCAGGGGAGCCTTTACGCAGCCCCACATGCAACTGGACCCTCCTTGTTCGCTCTTTACAGCAACCCTAAATATAACCCTAGCCAGCATGGCAGAAAACTGAAAACTCGGGCCACAGAAAAAGCGTTTCAAGCCCCATTCACCCATCCAGAAGTGCCCCCAAAGGAAGGCTTTGGGTACAACTGAACTCCCCAGGGGAGCCTTTATGCAGCCCCACATGCAACTGGACCGTCCGGGTTCACTCTTTCACAGCAACCCTAAATATAACACTAGCCAGCATGGCAGAAAACTGAAAACTCGGGCCCCAGAAAATGCGTTAAAAGCCTTATTCGCCCATCCAAAATACCCCCAGAGGAAGGCTTTGGGTACAAGTGAACTCCCCAGGGGAGCCTTTATGCAGCCCCACATGCAACTGGACCCTCCGGGTTCACTCTTTCACAGCAACCCTAAATATAGCCCTGGCCCGCCTGGCAGTCGACTGAAAACTCGGGCCCCAGAAAATGCGTTAAAAGCCTAATTCGCCCATCCAAAAGTGCCCCCAGAGGAAGGCTTTGGGTACAACTGAACTCCCCAGGGGAGCCTTTACGCAGCCCCACATGCAACTGGACCCTCCGTATTTGCTCTTTCACAGCAATCCTAAATATAGCCCTGGCCCGCCTGGCAGTCGACTGAAAACTCGGGCCAGAGAACACGTGCTACAAGCCACATTCGCCCATCCAAAAGTGCCCCCAGAGGAAGGCTTTGGGTACAAGTGAACTCCCCAGGGGAGCCTTTACGCAGCCCCACATGCAACTGGACCCTCCTTGTTCACTGTTTACGAGCAACCCTAAATATACCCCTAGCCACCATGGCAGAAGACTGAAAACTCGGGCTCCAGAAAAGGCGTTTCAAGCCCCATTTACCCATCCAGAAGTGCCCCCAAAGGAAGGCTTTGGGTACAACTGAACTCCCCAGGGGAGCCTTTATGCAGCCCCACATGCAACTGGACCCTCCGGGTTCACTCTTTCACAGTAACCCTAAATATAGCTCTCGGCGCAATGGGAGAAGACTGAAAAAGAGGGCCTCAGAAAACGCATTGCGATTCCCCTTGGACCATGCAAAGGTGCCCCCAAAGGAAAGGCTTTGGGTACAACTGGACTCCCCAGGGGATTCTTAACGCAGCCCCACATGCAACTGGACTTTCCGTATTCGCTCTTTCACAGCAACCCTAAATATAGCCCTGGCCCGCCTGGCAGTCGACTGAAAACTCGGGCCCCAGAAAATGCGTTAAAAGCCTAATTCGCCCATCCAAATGTGCCCCCAGAGGAAGGCTTTGGGTACAACTGAACTCCCCAGGGGAGCCTTAACACAGCCCCATATGCAACTGGACCCTCCGGGTTCACTCTTTCACAGCAACCCTAAATATAGCCCTGGCCCGCCTGGCATTCGACTGAAAACTCGGGCCCCAGAAAATGCGTTAAAAGCCTAATTCGCCCATCCAAAAGTGCCCCCAAAGGAAGGCTTTGGGTATATCTGAACTCCCCAGGGGAGCCTTTACGCAGCCCCACATGCAACTGGACCCTCCGTGTTCACTGTTTATGAGCAACCCTAAATATACCCCTAGCCACCATGGCAGAAGACTGAAAACTCGGGCTCCAGAAAATGCGTTTCAAGCCCCATTCACCCATCCAGAAGTGCCCCCAAAGGAAGGCTTTGGGTACAAGTGAACTCCCCAGGGGAGCCTTTATGCAGCCCCACATGCAACTGGACCCTCCTTGTTCACTGTTTACGAGCAACCCTAAATATACCCCTAGCCACCATGGAAGAAGACTGAAAACTCGGGCTCCAGAAAAGGCGTTTCAAGCCCCATTTACCCATCCAGAAGTGCCCCCAAAGGAAGGCTTTGGGTACAACTGAACTCCCCAGGGGAGCCTTTATGCAGCCCCACATGCAACTGGACCCTCCGGGTTCACTCTTTCACAGTAACCCTAAATATAGCTCTCGGCGCAATGGGAGAAGACTGAAAAAGAGGGCCTCAGAAAACGCATTGCGATTCCCCTTGGACCATGCAAAGGTGCCCCCAAAGGAAAGACTTTGGGTACAACTGGACTCCCCAGGGGAGTCTTAACGCAGCCCCACATGCAACTGGACTTTCCGTATTCGCTCTTTCACAGCAACCCTAAATATAGCCCTGGCCCGCCTGGCAGTCGACTGAAAACTCGGGCCCCAGAAAATGCGTTAAAAGCCTAATTCGCCCATCCAAATGTGCCCCCAGAGGAAGGCTTTGGGTACAACTGAACTCCCCAGGGGAGCCTTAACACAGCCCCATATGCAACTGGACCCTCCGGGTTCACTCTTTCACAGCAACCCTAAATATAGCCCTGGCCCGCCTGGCATTCGACTGAAAACTCGGGCCCCAGAAAATGCGTTAAAAGCCTAATTCGCCCATCCAAAAGTGCCCCCAAAGGAAGGCTTTGGGTATATCTGAACTCCCCAGGGGAGCCTTTACGCAGCCCCACATGCAACTGGACCCTCCGTGTTCACTGTTTATGAGCAACCCTATATATACCCCTAGCCACCATGGCAGAAGACTGAAAACTCGGGCTCCAGAAAATGCGTTTCAAGCCCCATTCACCCATCCAAAAGTGCCCCCAAAGGAAGGCTTTGGGTACAACTGAACTTCCCAGGGGAGCCTTTATGCAGACCCACATGCAACTGGACCCTCCGTATTCGCTCTTTCACAGCAACCCTAAATATAGCCCTGGCCCGCCTGGCAGTCGACTGAAAACTCGGGCCCCAGAAAATGCGTTAAAAGCCTAATTCGCCCATCCAAAAGTGCCCCCAGAGGAAGGCTTTGGGTACAACTGGACTCCCCAGGGGAGCCTTAACGCAGCCCCACATGCAACTGGACCCTCCGGGTTCACTCTTTCACAGCAACCCTAAATATAGCCCTGGCCCGCCTGGCAGTCGACTGAAAACTCGGGCCCCCGAAAATGCGTTAAAAGCCTAATTCGCCCATCCAAAAGTGCCCCCACTGGAAGGCTTTGGGTACAACTGAACTCCCCAGGGGAGCCTTTACGCAGCCCCACATGCAACTGGACCCTCCGGGTTCACTCTTTCACCACAAGCCTAAATATATCCCTAGCCCGCCTGGCAGTCGACTGAAAGCTCGGGCCACAGAAAATGTGTTACGAGCCCCATTCGCCCATCTAAAAGTGCCTCCAAAGGAAGGCTTTGGGTACAACTGAACTCCCCAGGGGAGCATTTAGGCAGCCCCACATGCAACTGGACCCCCCGTGTTCGCTGTTTACAAGCAACCCTAAATATAATACTAGCCAGCATGGCAGAAAATTGAAAACTTGGGCCACAGAAAATGCGTTTCAAGCTCCATTCACCCATCCAGAAGTGCCCCCAAAGGAAGGCTTTGGGTACAAGTGAACTCCCCAGGGGAGCCTTTATGCAGACCCACATGCAACTGGACCCTCCGTATTCGCTCTTTCACAGCAACCCTAAATATAGCCCTGGCCCGCCTGGCAGTCGACTGAAAACTCGAGCCCCTGAAAATGCATTAAAAGCCTAATTCGCCCATCCAAAAGTGCCCCCAGAGGAAGGCTTTGGGTACAACTGAACTCCCCAGGGGAGCCTTTACGCAGCCCCACATGCAACTGGACCCTCCTTGTTCACTGTTTACGAGCAACCCTAAATATACCCGTAGCCACCATGGAAGAAGACTGAAAACTCGGGCTCCAGAAAATGCATTTCAAGCCCCATTCACCCATCCAGAAGTGCCCCCAGAGGAAGGCTTTGGGTACATCTGAACTACCCAGGGGAGCCTTTATGCAGCCCCACATGCAACTGGACCCTCCTTGTTCACTGTTTACGAGCAACCCTAAATATAACCCTCGGCGCAATGGGAGAAGACTGAAAAAGCGGGCCTCAGAAAACGCATTGCGATTCCCCTTGGACCATCCAAAAGTGCCCCCAAAGGAAGGCTTTGCGTACAACTGGACTCCCCAGGGGAGCCTTAACGCAGCCCCACATGCAACTGGACCCTCCGTATTTGCTCTTTCACAGCAACCCTAAATATACCCCTGGCCCGCCTGGCAGTCGACTGAAAACTCGGGCCCCAGAAAATGCATTAAAAGCCTAATTTGCCCATCCAAAAGTGCCCCCAGAGGAAGGCTTTGGGTACAACTGAACTCCCCAGGGGAGCCTTTACGCAGCCCCACATGCAACTGGACCCTCCTTGTTCACTGTTTACGAGCAACCTTAAATATACCCCTAGCCACTATGGCAGAGGACTGAAATCTCGGGCTCCAGAAAATGCGTTTCAAGCCACATTCACTCATCCAGAAGTGCCCCCAGAGGAAGGCTTTGGGTACAAGTGAACTCCCCAGGGGAGCCTTTATGCAGCCCCACATGCAACTGGACCCCCCGTGTTCGCTGTTTACAAGCAACCCTAAATATAACACTAGCCAGCATGGCAGAAAACTGAAAACTCGGGCCACAGAAAAAGCGTTTCAAGCCCCATTCACCCATCCAGAAGTGCCCCCAAAGGAAGGCTTTGGGTACAAGTGAACTCCCCAGGGGAGCCTTTATGCAGCCCCACATGCAACTGGACCCACCGGGTTCACTCTTTCACCGAAAGCCTAAATATAGCCCTAGCACGCCTGGCAGTCGACTGAAAGCTCGGGCCACAGAAAATGTGTTACGAGCCCCATTCGCCCATCCAAAAGTGCCCCTAAAGGAAGGCTTTGGGTACAACTGAACTCCCCAGGGGAGCCTTTACGCAGCCCCACATGCAACTGGACCCTCCGTGTTTGCTCTTTACAGCAACCCTAAATATAGCCCTAGCCAGCATGGCAGAAGACTGAAAACTCGGGCCACAGAAAAATCGTTTCAAGCCCCTTTTGCCCATCCAGAAGTGCCCCCAAAGGAAGGCTTTGGGTACAACTGAACTCCCCAGGGGAGCCTTTATGCAGCCATACATGCAACTGGACCCTCCGTATTCGCTCTTTCACAGCAACCCTAAATATAACACTAGCCAGCATGGCAGAAAACTGAAAACTCGGGCCCCAGAAAATGCGTTAAAAGCCTTATTCGCCCATCCAAAATACCCCCAGAGGAAGGCTTTGGGTACAAGTGAACTCCCCAGGGGAGCCTTTATGCAGCCCCACATGCAACTGGACCCTCCGGGTTCACTCTTTCACAGCAACCCTAAATATAGCCCTGGCCCGCCTGGCAGTCGACTGAAAACTCGGGCCCCAGAAAATGCGTTAAAAGCCTAATTCGCCCATCCAAAAGTGCCCCCAGAGGAAGGCTTTGGGTACAACTGAACTCCCCAGGGGAGCCTTTACGCAGCCCCACATGCAACTGGACCCTCCGTATTTGCTCTTTCACAGCAATCCTAAATATAGCCCTGGCCCGCCTGGCAGTCGACTGAAAACTCGGGCCAGAGAACACGTGCTACAAGCCACATTCGCCCATCCAAAAGTGCCCCCAGAGGAAGGCTTTGGGTACAAGTGAACTCCCCAGGGGAGCCTTTACGCAGCCCCACATGCAACTGGACCCTCCTTGTTCACTGTTTACGAGCAACCCTAAATATACCCCTAGCCACCATGGCAGAAGACTGAAAACTCGGGCTCCAGAAAAGGCGTTTCAAGCCCCATTTACCCATCCAGAAGTGCCCCCAAAGGAAGGCTTTGGGTACAACTGAACTCCCCAGGGGAGCCTTTATGCAGCCCCACATGCAACTGGACCCTCCGGGTTCACTCTTTCACAGTAACCCTAAATATAGCTCTCGGCGCAATGGGAGAAGACTGAAAAAGAGGGCCTCAGAAAACGCATTGCGATTCCCCTTGGACCATGCAAAGGTGCCCCCAAAGGAAAGGCTTTGGGTACAACTGGACTCCCCAGGGGAGTCTTAACGCAGCCCCACATGCAACTGGACTTTCCGTATTCGCTCTTTCACAGCAACCCTAAATATAGCCCTGGCCCGCCTGGCAGTCGACTGAAAACTCGGGCCCCAGAAAATGCGTTAAAAGCCTAATTCGCCCATCCAAATGTGCCCCCAGAGGAAGGCTTTGGGTACAACTGAACTCCCCAGGGGAGCCTTAACACAGCCCCATATGCAACTGGACCCTCCGGGTTCACTCTTTCACAGCAACCCTAAATATAGCCCTGGCCCGCCTGGCATTCGACTGAAAACTCGGGCCCCAGAAAATGCGTTAAAAGCCTAATTCGCCCATCCAAAAGTGCCCCCAAAGGAAGGCTTTGGGTATATCTGAACTCCCCAGGGGAGCCTTTACGCAGCCCCACATGCAACTGGACCCTCCGTGTTCACTGTTTATGAGCAACCCTAAATATACCCCTAGCCACCATGGCAGAAGACTGAAAACTCGGGCTCCAGAAAATGCGTTTCAAGCCCCATTCACCCATCCAGAAGTGCCCCCAAAGGAAGGCTTTGGGTACAAGTGAACTCCCCAGGGGAGCCTTTATGCAGCCCCACATGCAACTGGACCCTCCTTGTTCACTGTTTACGAGCAACCCTAAATATACCCCTAGCCACCATGGAAGAAGACTGAAAACTCGGGCTCCAGAAAAGGCGTTTCAAGCCCCATTTACCCATCCAGAAGTGCCCCCAAAGGAAGGCTTTGGGTACAACTGAACTCCCCAGGGGAGCCTTTATGCAGCCCCACATGCAACTGGACCCTCCGGGTTCACTCTTTCACAGTAACCCTAAATATAGCTCTCGGCGCAATGGGAGAAGACTGAAAAAGAGGGCCTCAGAAAACGCATTGCGATTCCCCTTGGACCATGCAAAGGTGCCCCCAAAGGAAAGACTTTGGGTACAACTGGACTCCCCAGGGGAGTCTTAACGCAGCCCCACATGCAACTGGACTTTCCGTATTCGCTCTTTCACAGCAACCCTAAATATAGCCCTGGCCCGCCTGGCAGTCGACTGAAAACTCGGGCCCCAGAAAATGCGTTAAAAGCCTAATTCGCCCATCCAAATGTGCCCCCAGAGGAAGGCTTTGGGTACAACTGAACTCCCCAGGGGAGCCTTAACACAGCCCCATATGCAACTGGACCTCCGGGTTCACTCTTTCACAGCAACCCTAAATATAGCCCTGGCCCGCCTGGCATTCGACTGAAAACTCGGGCCCCAGAAAATGCGTTAAAAGCCTAATTCGCCCATCCAAAAGTGCCCCCAAAGGAAGGCTTTGGGTATATCTGAACTCCCCAGGGGAGCCTTTACGCAGCCCCACATGCAACTGGACCCTCCGTGTTCACTGTTTATGAGCAACCCTATATATACCCCTAGCCACCATGGCAGAAGACTGAAAACTCGGGCTCCAGAAAATGCGTTTCAAGCCCCATTCACCCATCCAAAAGTGCCCCCAAAGGAAGGCTTTGGGTACAACTGAACTTCCCAGGGGAGCCTTTATGCAGACCCACATGCAACTGGACCCTCCGTATTCGCTCTTTCACAGCAACCCTAAATATAGCCCTGGCCCGCCTGGCAGTCGACTGAAAACTCGGGCCCCAGAAAATGCGTTAAAAGCCTAATTCGCCCATCCAAAAGTGCCCCCAGAGGAAGGCTTTGGGTACAACTGGACTCCCCAGGGGAGCCTTAACGCAGCCCCACATGCAACTGGACCCTCCGGGTTCACTCTTTCACAGCAACCCTAAATATAGCCCTGGCCCGCCTGGCAGTCGACTGAAAACTCGGGCCCCCGAAAATGCGTTAAAAGCCTAATTCGCCCATCCAAAAGTGCCCCCACTGGAAGGCTTTGGGTACAACTGAACTCCCCAGGGGAGCCTTTACGCAGCCCCACATGCAACTGGACCCTCCGGGTTCACTCTTTCACCACAAGCCTAAATATATCCCTAGCCCGCCTGGCAGTCGACTGAAAGCTCGGGCCACAGAAAATGTGTTACGAGCCCCATTCGCCCATCTAAAAGTGCCTCCAAAGGAAGGCTTTGGGTACAACTGAACTCCCCAGGGGAGCATTTAGGCAGCCCCACATGCAACTGGACCCCCCGTGTTCGCTGTTTACAAGCAACCCTAAATATAATACTAGCCAGCATGGCAGAAAATTGAAAACTTGGGCCACAGAAAATGCGTTTCAAGCTCCATTCACCCATCCAGAAGTGCCCCCAAAGGAAGGCTTTGGGTACAAGTGAACTCCCCAGGGGAGCCTTTATGCAGACCCACATGCAACTGGACCCTCCGTATTCGCTCTTTCACAGCAACCCTAAATATAGCCCTGGCCCGCCTGGCAGTCGACTGAAAACTCGAGCCCCTGAAAATGCATTAAAAGCCTAATTCGCCCATCCAAAAGTGCCCCCAGAGGAAGGCTTTGGGTACAACTGAACTCCCCAGGGGAGCCTTTACGCAGCCCCACATGCAACTGGACCCTCCTTGTTCACTGTTTACGAGCAACCCTAAATATACCCGTAGCCACCATGGAAGAAGACTGAAAACTCGGGCTCCAGAAAATGCATTTCAAGCCCCATTCACCCATCCAGAAGTGCCCCCAGAGGAAGGCTTTGGGTACATCTGAACTACCCAGGGGAGCCTTTATGCAGCCCCACATGCAACTGGACCCTCCTTGTTCACTGTTTACGAGCAACCCTAAATATAACCCTCGGCGCAATGGGAGAAGACTGAAAAAGCGGGCCTCAGAAAACGCATTGCGATTCCCCTTGGACCATCCAAAAGTGCCCCCAAAGGAAGGCTTTGCGTACAACTGGACTCCCCAGGGGAGCCTTAACGCAGCCCCACATGCAACTGGACCCTCCGTATTTGCTCTTTCACAGCAACCCTAAATATACCCCTGGCCCGCCTGGCAGTCGACTGAAAACTCGGGCCCCAGAAAATGCATTAAAAGCCTAATTTGCCCATCCAAAAGTGCCCCCAGAGGAAGGCTTTGGGTACAACTGAACTCCCCAGGGGAGCCTTTATGCAGCCCCACATGCAACTGGACCCTCCTTGTTCACTGTTTACGAGCAACCTTAAATATACCCCTAGCCACTATGGCAGAGGACTGAAATCTCGGGCTCCAGAAAATGCGTTTCAAGCCACATTCACTCATCCAGAAGTGCCCCCAGAGGAAGGCTTTGGGTACAAGTGAACTCCCCAGGGGAGCCTTTATGCAGGCCCATACGCAACTGGACCCCCCGTGTTCGCTGTTTACAAGCAACCCTAAATATAACACTAGCCAGCATGGCAGAAAACTGAAAACTCGGGCCACAGAAAAAGCGTTTCAAGCCCCATTCACCCATCCAGAAGTGCCCCCAAAGGAAGGCTTTGGGTACAAGTGAACTCCCCAGGGGAGCCTTTATGCAGCCCCACATGCAACTGGACCCACCGGGTTCACTCTTTCACCGAAAGCCTAAATATAGCCCTAGCACGCCTGGCAGTCGACTGAAAGCTCGGGCCACAGAAAATGTGTTACGAGCCCCATTCGCCCATCCAAAAGTGCCCCTAAAGGAAGGCTTTGGGTACAACTGAACTCCCCAGGGGAGCCTTTACGCAGCCCCACATGCAACTGGACCCTCCGTGTTTGCTCTTTACAGCAACCCTAAATATAGCCCTAGCCAGCATGGCAGAAGACTGAAAACTCGGGCCACAGAAAAATCGTTTCAAGCCCCTTTTGCCCATCCAGAAGTGCCCCCAAAGGAAGGCTTTGGGTACAACTGAACTCCCCAGGGGAGCCTTTATGCAGCCATACATGCAACTGGACCCTCCGTATTCGCTCTTTCACAGCAACCCTAAATATAACCCTGGCCCGCATGGCAGACAACTGAAAAATCGGGCCCCAGAAAACGTGCTTCACGCCCCATTCGACCATCCAAAAGTGCCCCCAAAGGAAGGCTTTGGGTACAAGTGAACTCCCCAGGGGAGCCTTTATGCAGGCCCATACGCAACTGGACCCCCCGTGTTCGCTGTTTACAAGCAACCCTAAATATAACACTAGCCAGCATGGCAGAAACTGAAAACTCGGGCCACAGAAAAAGCGTTTCAAGCCCCATTCGCCCATCCAAAAGTGCCCCCAAAGGAAGGCTTTGGGTACATCTGAACTCCCCAGGGGAGCCTTTACGCAGCCCCACATGCAACTGGACCCTCCGTGTTCGCTCTTTACAGCAACCCTAAATATAACCCTAGCCAGCATGGCAGTCGACTGAAAGCTCAGGCCACAGAAAAAGCGTTTCAAGCCCCATTCACCCATCCAAAAGTGCCCCCAGAGGAAGGCTTTGGGTATATCTGAACTCCCCAGGGGAGCCTTTACGCAGCCCCACATGCAACTGGACCCTCCGTGTTCACTGTTTATGAGCAACCCTATATATACCCCTAGCCACCATGGCAGAAGACTGAAACCTCGGGCTCCAGAAAATGCGTTTCAAGCCCCATTCACCCATCCAAAAGTGCCCCCAAAGGAAGGCTTTGGGTACAACTGAACTCCCCAGGGGAGCCTTTACGCAGCCCCACATGCAACTGGACCCTCCGGGTTCACTCTTTCACCGCAAGCCTCAATATAATCCTAGCACGCCTGGCAGTCGACTGAAAGCTCGGGCCACAGAAAATGTGTTACGAGCCCCATTCGCCCATCTAAAAGTGCCTCCAAAGGAAGGCTTTGGGTACAACTGAACTCCCCAGGGGAGCATTTACGCAGCCCCACATGCAACTGGACCCCCCGTGTTCGCTGTTTACAAGCAACCCTAAATATAATACTAGCCAGCATGGCAGAAGACTGAAAACTCGGGCCACAGAAAATGCGTTTCAAGCCCCATTCACCCATCCAGAAGTGCCCCCAAAGGAAGGCTTTGGGTACAACTGAACTCCCCAGGGGAGCCTTTATGCAGCCCCACATGCAACTGGACCCTCCGTATTCGCTCTTTCACAGCAACCCTAAATATAGCCCTGGCCCGCCTGGCAGTCGACTGAAAACTCGAGCCCCTGAAAATGCATTAAAAGCCTAATTCGCCCATCCAAAAGTGCCCCCAAAGGAAGGCTTTGGGTACAACTGAACTCCCCAGGGGAGCCTTTACGCAGCCCCACATGCAACTGGACCCTCCGTGTTCGCTCTTTACAGCAACCCTAAATATAACCCTGGCCCGCATGGCAGACAACTGAAAAATCGGGCTCCAGAAAACGTGCTTCAAGCCCCGTTTGACCATCCAAAAGTGCACCCAAAGGAAGGCTTTGGGTACATCTGAACTCCCCAGGGGAGCCTTTATGCAGCCCCACATGCAACTGGACCCTCCTTGTTCACTGTTTACGAGCAACCCTAAATATAACCCTCGGCGCAATGGGAGAAGACTGAAAAAGCGGGCCTCAGAAAACGCATTGCGATTCCCCTTGGACCATCCAAAAGTGCCCCCAAAGGAAGGCTTTGGGTACAGCTGATCTCCCCAGGGGAGCCTTTACGCAGCCCCACATGCAACTGGACCCTCCGGGTTCACTCTTTCACCGCAAGCCTAAATATAGCCCTAGCACGCCTGGCAGTCGACTGAAAGCTCGGGCCACAGAAAATGTGTTACGAGCCCCATTCGCCCATGCAAAAGTGCCCCCAGAGGAAGGCTTTGGGTACAACTGAACTCCCCAGGGGAGCCTTTATGCAGCCCCACATGCAACTGGACCCTCCTTGTTCACTGTTTACGAGCAACCCTAAATATACCCCTAGCCACTATGGCAGAGGACTGAAAACTCGGGCTCCAGAAAATGCGTTTCAAGCCCCATTCACCCATCGAGAAGTGCCCCCAAAGGAAGGCTTTGGGTACAAGTGAACTCCCCAGGGGAGCCTTTATGCAGGCCCATTCGCAACTGGACCCCCCGTGTTCGCTGTTTACAAGCAACCCGAAACATAACACTAGCCAGCATGGCAGAAAACTGAAAACTCGGGCCACAGAAAAAGCGTTTCAAGCCCCATTCACCCATCCAGAAGTGCCCCCAAAGGAAGGCTTTGGGTACAAGTGAACTCCCCAGGGGAGCCTTTATGCAGCCCCACATGCAACTGGACCCTCCTTGTTCACTGTTTACGAGCAACCCTAAATATACCCCTAGCCACCATGGCAGAAGACTGAAAACTCGGGCTCCAGAAAAGGCGTTTCAAGCCCCATTTACCCATCCAGAAGTGCCCCCAAAGGAAGGCTTTGGGTACAACTGAACTCCCCAGGGGAGCCTTTATGCAGCCCCACATGCAACTGGACCCTCCGGGTTCACTCTTTCACAGTAACCCTAAATATAGCTCTCGGCGCAATGGGAGAAGACTGAAAAAGAGGGCCTCAGAAAACGCATTGCGATTCCCCTTGGACCATGCAAAGGTGCCCCCAAAGGAAAGACTTTGGGTACAACTGGACTCCCCAGGGGAGTCTTAACGCAGCCCCACATGCAACTGGACTTTCCGTATTCGCTCTTTCACAGCAACCCTAAATATAGCCCTGGCCCGCCTGGCAGTCGACTGAAAACTCGGGCCCCAGAAAATGCGTTAAAAGCCTAATTCGACCATCCAAATGTGCCCCCAGAGGAAGGCTTTGGGTACAACTGAACTCCCCAGGGGAGCCTTAACACAGCCCCATATGCAACTGGACCCTCCGGGTTCACTCTTTCACAGCAACCCTAAATATAGCCCTGGCCCGCCTGGCAGTCGACTGAAAACTCGGGCCCCAGAAAATGCGTTAAAAGCCTAATTCGCCCATCCAAAAGTGCCCCCAAAGGAAGGCTTTGGGTATATCTGAACTCCCCAGGGGAGCCTTTACGCAGCCCCACATGCAACTGGACCCTCCGTGTTCACTGTTTATGAGCAACCCTATATATACCCCTAGCCACCATGGCAGAAGACTGAAAACTCGGGCTCCAGAAAATGCGTTTCAAGCCCCATTCACCCATCCAAAAGTGCCCCCAAAGGAAGGCTTTGGGTACAACTGAACTTCCCAGGGGAGCCTTTATGCAGACCCACATGCAACTGGACCCTCCGTATTCGCTCTTTCACAGCAACCCTAAATATAGCCCTGGCCCGCCTGGCAGTCGACTGAAAACTCGGGCCCCAGAAAATGCGTTAAAAGCCTAATTCGCCCATCCAAAAGTGCCCCCAGAGGAAGGCTTTGGGTACAACTGGACTCCCCAGGGGAGCCTTAACGCAGCCCCACATGCAACTGGACCCTCCGGGTTCACTCTTTCACAGCAACCCTAAATATAGCCCTGGCCCGCCTGGCAGTCGACTGAAAACTCGGGCCCAAGAAAATGCGTTAAAAGCCTAATTCGCCCATCCAAAAGTGCCCCCACTGGAAGGCTTTGGGTACAACTGAACTCCCCAGGGGAGCCTTTACGCAGCCCCACATGCAACTGGACCCTCCGGGTTCACTCTTTCACCACAAGCCTAAATATAGCCCTAGCCCGCCTGGCAGTCGACTGAAAGCTCGGGCCACAGAAAATGTGTTACGAGCCCCATTCGCCCATCTAAAAGTGCCTCCAAAGGAAGGCTTTGGGTACAACTGAACTCCCCAGGGGAGCATTTAGGCAGCCCCACATGCAACTGGACCCCCCGTGTTCGCTGTTTACAAGCAACCCTAAATATAATACTAGCCAGCATGGCAGAAAACTGAAAACTTGGGCCACAGAAAATGCGTTTCAAGCTCCATTCACCCATCCAGAAGTGCCCCCAAAGGAAGGCTTTGGGTACAACTGAACTTCCCAGGGGAGCCTTTATGCAGACCCACATGCAACTGGACCCTCCGTATTCGCTCTTTCACAGCAACCCTAAATATAGCCCTGGCCCGCCTGGCAGTCGACTGAAAACTCGAGCCCCTGAAAATGCATTAAAAGCCTAATTCGCCCATCCAAAAGTGCCCCCAGAGGAAGGCTTTGGGTACAACTGAACTCCCCAGGGGAGCCTTTACGCAGCCCCACATGCAACTGGACCCTCCTTGTTCACTGTTTACGAGCAACCCTAAATATACCCGTAGCCACCATGGAAGAAGACTGAAAACTCGGGCTCCAGAAAATGCATTTCAAGCCCCATTCACCCATCCAGAAGTGCCCCCAGAGGAAGGCTTTGGGTACATCTGAACTACCCAGGGGAGCCTTTATGCAGCCCCACATGCAACTGGACCCTCCTTGTTCACTGTTTACGAGCAACCCTAAATATAACCCTCGGCGCAATGGGAGAAGACTGAAAAAGCGGGCCTAAGAAAATGCATTGCGATTCCCCTTGGACCATCCAAAAGTGCCCCCAAAGGAAGGCTTTGGGTACAACTGGACTCCCCAGGGGAGCCTTAACGCAGCCCCACATGCAACTGGACCCTCCGTATTTGCTCTTTCACAGCAACCCTAAATATACCCCTGGCCCGCCTGGCAGTCGACTGAAAACTCGGGCCACAGAAAATGCATTAAAAGCCTAATTTGCCCATCCAAAAGTGCCCCCAGAGGAAGGCTTTGGGTACAACTGAACTCCCCAGGGGAGCCTTTACGCAGCCCCACATGCAACTGGACCCTCCTTGTTCACTGTTTACGAGCAACCTTAAATATACCCCTAGCCACTATGGCAGAGGACTGAAATCTCGGGCTCCAGAAAATGCGTTTCAAGCCACATTCACTCATCCAGAAGTGCCCCCAGAGGAAGGCTTTGGGTACAAGTGAACTCCCCAGGGGAGCCTTTATGCAGGCCCATACGCAACTGGACCCCCCGTGTTCGCTGTTTACAAGCAACCCTAAATATAACACTAGCCAGCATGGCAGAAAACTGAAAACTCGGGCCACAGAAAAAGCGTTTCAAGCCCCATTCACCCATCCAGAAGTGCCCCCAAAGGAAGGCTTTGGGTACAAGTGAACTCCCCAGGGGAGCCTTTATGCAGCCCCACATGCAACTGGACCCACCGGGTTCACTCTTTCACCGAAAGCCTAAATATAGCCCTAGCACGCCTGGCAGTCGACTGAAAGCTCGGGCCACAGAAAATGTGTTACGAGCCCCATTCGCCCATCCAAAAGTGCCCCCAAAGGAAGGCTTTGGGTACAACTGAACTCCCCAGGGGAGCCTTTACGCAGCCCCACATGCAACTGGACCCTCCGTGTTCGCTCTTTACAGCAACCCTAAATATAGCCCTAGCCAGCATGGCAGAAGACTGAAAACTCGGGCCACAGAAAAATCGTTTCAAGCCCCTTTTGCCCATCCAGAAGTGCCCCCAAAGGAAGGCTTTGGGTACAACTGAACTCCCCAGGGGAGCCTTTATGCAGCCATACATGCAACTGGACCCTCCGTATTCGCTCTTTCACAGCAACCCTAAATATAACCCTGGCCCGCATGGCAGACAACTGAAAAATCGGGCCCCAGAAAACGTGCTTCACGCCCCATTCGACCATCCAAAAGTGCCCCCAAAGGAAGGCTTTGGGTACAAGTGAACTCCCCAGGGGAGCCTTTATGCAGGCCCATACGCAACTGGACCCCCCGTGTTCGCTGTTTACAAGCAACCCTAAATATAACACTAGCCAGCATGGCAGAAAACTGAAAACTCGGGCCACAGAAAAAGCGTTTCAAGCCCCATTCGCCCATCCAAAAGTGCCCCCAAAGGAAGGCTTTGGGTACATCTGAACTCCCCAGGGGAGCCTTTACGCAGCCCCACATGCAACTGGACCCTCCGTGTTCGCTCTTTACAGCAACCCTAAATATAACCCTAGCCAGCATGGCAGTCGACTGAAAGCTCAGGCCACAGAAAAAGCGTTTCAAGCCCCATTCACCCATCCAAAAGTGCCCCCAGAGGAAGGCTTTGGGTATATCTGAACTCCCCAGGGGAGCCTTTACGCAGCCCCACATGCAACTGGACCCTCCGTGTTCACTGTTTATGAGCAACCCTATATATACCCCTAGCCACCATGGCAGAAGACTGAAACCTCGGGCTCCAGAAAATGCGTTTCAAGCCCCATTCACCCATCCAAAAGTGCCCCCAAAGGAAGGCTTTGGGTACAAGTGAACTCCCCAGGGGAGCCTTTATGCAGACCCACATGCAACTGGACCCTCCGGGTTCACTCTTTCACAGCAACCCTAAATATAGCCCTGGCCCGCCTGGCAGTCGACTGAAAACTCGGGCCCCAGAAAATGCGTTAAAAGCCTAATTCGCCCATCCAAAAGTGCCCCCAGAGGAAGGCTTTGGGTACAACTGGACTCCCCAGGGGAGCCTTTACGCAGCCCCACATGCAACTGGACCCTCCGGGTTCACTCTTTCACAGCAACCCTAAATATAGCCCTGGCCCGCCAGGCAGTCGACTGAAAACTCGGGCCCAAGAAAATGCGTTAAAAGCCTAATTCGCTCATCCAAAAGTGCCCCCAGAGGAAGGCTTTGGGTATATCTGAACTCCCCAGGGGAGCCTTTACGCAGCCCCACATGCAACTGGACCCTCCGGGTTCACTCTTTCACCGCAAGCCTAAATATAGCCCTAGCACGCCTGGCAGTCGACTGAAAGCTCGGGCCACAGAAAATGTGTTACGAGCCCCATTCGCCCATCTAAAAGTGCCTCCAAAGGAAGGCTTTGGGTACAACTGAACTCCCCAGGGGAGCATTTACGCAGCCCCACATGCAACTGGACCCCCCGTGTTCGCTGTTTACAAGCAACCCTAAATATAATACTAGCCAGCATGGCAGAAGACTGAAAACTCGGGCCACAGAAAATGCGTTTCAAGCCCCATTCACCCATCCAGAAGTGCCCCCAAAGGAAGGCTTTGGGTACAACTGAACTCCCCAGGGGAGCCTTTATGCAGACCCACATGCAACTGGACCCTCCGTATTCGCTCTTTCACAGCAACCCTAAATATAACCCTGGCCCGCCTGGCAGTCGACTGAAAACTCGAGCCCCTGAAAATGCATTAAAAGCCTAATTCGCCCATCCAAAAGTGCCCCCAGAGGAAGGCTTTGGGTACAACTGAACTCCCCAGGGGAGCCTTTACGCAGCCCCACATGCAACTGGACCCTCCGTGTTCGCTCTTTACAGCAACCCTAAATATAACCCCGGCCCGCATGGCAGACAACTGAAAAATCGGGCTCCAGAAAACGTGCTTCAAGCCCCGTTTGACCATCCAAAAGTGCACCCAAAGGAAGGCTTTGGGTACATCTGAACTCCCCAGGGGAGCCTTTATGCAGCCCCACATGCAACTGGACCCTCCTTGTTCACTGTTTACGAGCAACCCTAAATATAAACCTCGGCGCAATGGGAGAAGACTGAAAAAGCGGGCTTCAGAAAACGCATTGCGATTCCCCTTGGACCATCCAAAAGTGCCCCCAAAGGAAGGCTTTGGGTACAACTGGACTCCCCAGGGGAGCCTTAACGCAGCCCCACATGCAACTGGACCCTCCGTATTTGCTCTTTCACAGCAACCCTAAATATAGCCCTGGCCCGCCTGGCAGTCGACTGAAAACTCGGGCCCCAGAAAATGCATTAAAAGCCTAATTTGCCCATCCAAAAGTGCCCCCAGAGGAAGGCTTTGGGTACAACTGAACTCCCCAGGGGAGCCTTTATGCAGCCCCACATGCAACTGGACCCTCCTTGTTCACTGTTTACGAGCAACCCTAAATATACCCCTAGCCACTATGGCAGAGGACTGAAAACTCGGGCTCCAGAAAATGCGTTTCAAGCCCCATTCACCCATCCAAAAGTGCCCCCAAAGGAAGGCTTTGGGTACAAGTGAACTCCCCAGGGGAGCCTTTATGCAGGCCCATTCGCAACTGGACCCCCCGTGTTCGCTGTTTACAAGCAACCCGAAATATAACACTAGCCAGCATGGCAGAAAACTGAAAACTCGGGCCACAGAAAAAGCGTTTCAAGCCCCATTCACCCATCCAGAAGTGCCCCCAAAGGAAGGCTTTGGGTACAAGTGAACTCCCCAGGGGAGCCTTTATGCAGCCCCACATGCAACTGGACCCTCCGGGTTCACTCTTTCACCGCAAGCCTAAATATAGCCCTAGCACGCCTGGCAGTCGACTGAAAGATCGGGCCACAGAAAATGTGTTACGAGCCCCACTCGCCCATCCAAAAGTGCCTCCAGAGGAAGGCTTTGGGTACATCTGAACTCCCCAGGGGAGCCTTAACGCAGCCCCACATGCAACTGGACCCTCCGGGTTCACTCTTTCACCGGAAGCCTAAATATAGCCCTAGCACGCCTGGCAGAAGACTGAAAACTCGAGCCACAGAAAAAGCGTTTCAAGCCCCTTTTGCCCATCCAGAAGTGCCTCCAAAGGAAGGCTTTGGGTACAAGTGAACTCCCCAGGGGAGCCTTTATGCAGCCCCACATGCAACTGGACCCTCCTTGTTCACTGTTTACGAGCAACCTTAAATATACCCCTAGCCAGCATGGCAGAAGACTGAAAACTCGGGCTCCAGAAAATGCGTTTCAAGCCCCATTCACCCATCCAGATGTGCCCCCAAAGGAAGGCTTTGGGTACAAGTAAACTCCCCAGGGGAGCCGTTATGCAGCCCCACATGCAACTGGACCCTCCTTGTTCACTGTTTACGAGCAACCCTAAATATACCCCTAGCCACTATGGCAGAGGACTGAAAACTCGGGCTCCAGAAAATGCGTTTCAAGCCCCATTCACGCATCCAGAAGTGCCCCCAGAGGAAGGCTTTGGGTACAACTGAACTCCCCAGGGGAGCCTTAACAGAGCCCCACATGCAACTGGACCCTCCGGGTTCACTCTTTCACAGCAACCCTAAATATAGCCCTGGCCCGCCTGGCAGTCGACTGAAAACTCGGGCCCCCGAAAATGCGTTAAAAGCCTAATTCGCCCATCCAAAAGTGCCCCCAGAGGAAGGCTTTGGGTACATCTGAACTCCCCAGGGAAGCCTTTACGCAGCCCCACATGCAACTGGACCCTCCGGGTTCACTCTTTCACCGCAAGCCTCAATATAACCCTAGCACGCCTGGCAGTCGACTGAAAGCTCGGGCCACAGAAAATGTGTTACGAGCCCCATTCGCCCATCTAAAAGTGCCTCCAAAGGAAGGCTTTGGGTACAACTGAACTCCCCAGGGGAGCATTTACGCAGCCCCACATGCAACTGGACCCCCCGTGTTCGCTGTTTACAAGCAACCCTAAATATAATACTAGCCAGCATGGCAGAAGACTGAAAACTCGGGCCACAGAAAAAGCGTTTCAAGCCCCATTCACCCATCCAGAAGTGCCCCCAAAGGAAGTCTTTGGGTACAAGTGAACTCCCCAGGGGAGCCTTTATGCAGCCCCACATGCAACTGGACCCTCCGGTTTCAATCTTTCACAGCAACCCTAAATATAGCCCTGGCCCGCCTGGCAGTCGACTGAAAACTCGAGCCCCTGAAAATGCATTAAAAGCCTAATTCGCCCATCCAAAAGTGCCCCCAGAGGAAGGCTTTGGGTACAGCTGATCTCCCCAGGGGAGCCTTTACGCAGCCCCACATGCAACTGGACCCTCCGTGTTCGCTCTTTACAGCAATCCTAAATATAACCCTGGCCCGCATGGCAGACAACTGAAAAATCGGGCTCCAGAAAACGTGCTTCAAGCCCCGTTTGACCATCCAAAAGTGCACCCAAAGGAAGGCTTTGGGTACATCTGAACTCCCCAGGGGAGCCTTTATGCAGCCCCACATGCAACTGGACCCTCCTTGTTCACTGTTTACGAGCAACCCTAAATATAACCCTCGGCGCAATGGGAGAAGACTGAAAAAGCGGGCCTCAGAAAACGCATTGCGATTCCCCTTGGACCATCCAAAAGTGCCCCCAAAGGAAGGCTTTGGGTACAGCTGATCTCCCCAGGGGAGCCTTTACGCAGCCCCACATGCAACTGGACCCTCCGGGTTCACTCTTTCACCGCAAGCCTAAATATAGCCCTAGCACGCCTGGCAGTCGACTGAAAGCTCGGGCCACAGAAAATGTGTTACGAGCCCCATTCGCCCATGCAAAAGTGCCCCCAAAGGAAGGCTTTGGGTACAACTGAACTCCCCAGGGGAGCCTTTATGCAGCCCCACATGCAACTGGACCCTCCGGGTTCACTCTTTCACAGCAACCCTAAATATAGCCCTGGCCCGCCTGACAGTCGACTGAAAACTCGGGCCACAGAAAATGCGTTAAAAGCCTAATTCGCCCATCCAAATGTGCCCCCAGAGGAAGGCTTTGGGTACAACTGAACTCCCCAGGGGAGCCTTAACACAGCCCCACATGCAACTGGACCCTCCGGGTTCACTCTTTCACAGCAACCCTAAATATAGCCCTGGCCCGCCTGGCAGTCGACTGAAAACTCGGGCCCCAGAAAATGCGTTAAAGCCTAATTCGCCCATCCAAAAGTGCCCCCAGAGGAAGGCTTTGGGTACAAGTGGACTCCCCAGGGGAGCCTTTATGCAGCCCCACATGCAACTGGACCCTCCGGGTTCACTCTTTCACAGCAACCCTAAATATAGCCCTGGCCCTCCTGGCAGTCGACTGAAAGCTCGGGCCACAGAAAATGTGTTACGTGCCCCATTCGTCCATCTAAAAGTGCCTCCAAAGGAAGGCTTTGGGTACAACTGAACTCCCCAGGGGAGCATTTACGCAGCCCCACATGCAACTGGACCCCCCGTGTTCGCTGTTTACAATCAACCCTAAATATAATACTAGCCAGCATGGCAGAAAACTGAAAACTCGGGCCACAGAAAATGCGTTTCAAGCCCCATTCACCCATCCAGAAGTGCCCCCAAAGGAAGGCTTTGGGTACAACTGAACTCCCCAGGGGAGCCTTTATGCAGCCCCACATGCAACTGGACCCTCCTTGTTCACTGTTTATGAGCAACCCTCAATATACCCCTAGCCACCATGGCAGAAGACTGAAAACTCGGGCTCCTGAAAATGCATTTCAAGCCCCATTCACTCATCCAGAATGCCCCCACCATGGCAGAAGACTGAAAACTCGGGCCCCAGAAAATGCGTTTCAAGCCCCATTCGCCCATCCAGAAGTGCCCCCAGAGGAAGGCTTTGGGTACAACTGGACTCCCCAGGAGAGCCTTTACGCAGCCCCACATGCAATTTGACCCTCCGGGTTCACTGTTTACGAGCAACACTAAATATACCCCTAGCCACTATGGCAGAGGACTGAAAACTCGGGCTCCAGAAAATGCGTTTCAAGCCCCATTCACTCATCCAGAAGTGCCCCCAGAGGAAGGCTTTGGGTACAACTGAACTCCCCAGGGGAGCCTTAACACAGCCCCACATGCAACTGGACCCTCCGGGTTCACTCTTTCACAGCAACCCTAAATATAGCCCTGGCCCGCCTGGCAGTCGACTGAAAGCTCGGGCCCCCGAAAATGCGTTAAAAGCCTAATTCGCCCATCCAAAAGTGCCCCCAGAGGAAGGCTTTGGGTACATCTGAACTCCCCAGGGGAGTCTTTATGCAGCCCCACATGCAACTGGACCCTCCTTGTTCACTGTTTATGAGCAACCCTCAATATACCCCTAGCCACCATGGCAGAAGACTGAAAACTCGGGCTCCAGAAAATGCGTTTCAAGCCCCATTCACCCATCCAAAAGTGCCCCCAGAGGAAGGCTTTGGGTACAACTGAACTCCCCAGGGGAGCCTTTACGCAGCCCCACATGCAACTGGACCCTCCTTGTTCACTGTTTACGAGCAACCCTAAATATACCCCTAGCCACCATGGCAGAAGACTGAAAACTCGGGCTCCAGAAAAAGCATTTCAAGCCCCTTTCGCCCATCCAGAAGTGCCCCCAAAGGAAGGCTTTGGGTACAACTGAACTCCCCAGGGGAGCCTTTATGCAGCCCCACATGCAACTAGGTCCTAGTGCGGCTAGCAGATGCGTCGCCCAGGAAAGGAGCGAGGGTGTTCGGGACGGACGGCTGCCGCTCCGGGACGAATAGTTGCCGAGATAACGGAACACAGCCTCCTGTTTCGCGGCAACACTGGCAGCCACACCGCTTGTGGCCATTCATCCCTGTCTTGCGATCACTTTCGTCGAGCCGCCCAAAGCGGTACCCGGACCCCGGTGCGGCTAGCACACACGTCGCCCAGGACCGAAGCCCAGGGTCCACATCCGGACGCCTGCCGCTCTGGACTGTCTGAATCCCCGGTCCCCGGCACTGCGTAACTCCGAGCCGCTGAACGACAGCCTCCACTTCTCGACACGGCTGGCAGCCACAGCGCTTGTGGCCGCACAACCCTGTCTTGCGATCACTTTCGTCGAGCAGCCCAAGGCGGGACCCGGACCCCGGCGCGGCTAGAGTACACGTCGCCCAGGAAAGGAGCGAGGGTGCTCGGGACGGACGGCTGCCGCTCCGGGACGGATAGTTGCCGAGAGAACGGAACACAGCTTCCTGCTTCGCGGCAACGCTGGCAGCCACAGCGCTTGTGGCCGCACAACCCTGTCTTGCGATCACTTTCGTCGAGCCGCCCAAGGCGGGACCCGGACCCCGGTGCGGCTAGCACACACGTCGCCCAGGACCGAAGCCCAGGGTCCACATCCGGACTCCTGCCGCTCTGGATTGTCTGAATCCCCGGTCCCCGGCACTGCGTAACTCCGAGCCGCTGAAAGACAGCCTCCACTTCTCGACACGGCTGGCAGCCACAGCGCTTGTGGCCGGACAACCGTGTCGTAGGATCTCCTTCCCCGAGGCGCCCGAAATGGGATCCGGACCCCGGTGCGACGAGCAAACACGACACCCAGGATGGAGTCAAAGGGCTCGGGAAGCCGGACCCACGCAGCCCGTGGAGGGACACTCATGTCCTGCGATCGAAAGAGCGGAGCCGACAGAGGTTCGACCGGGTCCTAGTGCGGCTAGCACACACATCGCCCGGGACCGGAGCGTGGCTGTTCGGGAAGGACGGCCGCCGCTCCGGACAGGACAGAAGCTTTCGTCTCGGGGACAGCCAGCCCCCGAGCCAGAGGATGACAGCCTCCTGTTTCACGACACGGCTGCTACGCATGCAGCTCGTGGCCGGACCACTGTGTCGTGGGATCTCCTTCCCCGAGCCGCCCAAGACAGAACCCGGACCCCAGTGCGGCTAGCACACACGTCGCCCAGGATAGGAGCGTGGTTGTTCGGGACGGACAGCTGCCGCTCCGTAGAGGACAGAACCCCATGTCCCCGCGACTGCCAGCCCACGAGCCGGCGGAGGACAGCCACACGCTTCGCGGCAAGGCTGGCAGGCACACCGCTTGTGGCGGGTCACCCGTATCTTGCGATCATTTTAGTCGAGCCGCCCAAGGCGGGACACGGACCCCGGTGCGGCTAGCACACACGTCGCGCAGGACCGGACCCTGGGGCTCGGGAAGCCGGACCCACGCAGCCCGTAGAGGGACACACGTTTCCTGCGATCGAAATAGCGGAGCCGACAGAGGTTCGACCGGGTCTTAGTGCGGCTAGCACACACATCGCCCGGGACCGGAGCGTCGCTGTTCGGGAAGGACGGCCTTCGCTCCGGACAGGACAGAAGCTTTCTTCTCGGGGACAACCAGCCTCCGAGCCAGAGGATGACAGCCTCCTGTTTCACGACACGGCTGCTACGCATGCAGCTCGTGGCCGGACCACTGTGTCGTGGGATCTCCTTCCCCGATTCGCCCAAGACAGAACCCGGAAGCCAGTGCGGCTAGCACACACGTCGCCCAGGATAGGAGCGTGGTTGTTCGGGACGGACGGCTGCCGCTCCGGAGAGGACAGAACTCCATGTCCCCGCGACTGCCAGCCCACGAGCCGGCGGAGGACAGCCGCACGCTTCGCGGCAAGTCTGGCTCCCATGCCGCTCGTGGCCGACAACCATGTCATGGGATCGTTGTCCCCAATCCGCCCGAAACGGGATTCTTACCCTTGCGCGGCTAGCATACACGTCTCCCAGGACCGGAGTCTTGGCGTTCGGGAAAGACGGCGGCCTCTCCGGGACGGACGGCTCCCGAGCGAACGGAACACAGCTTCCTGCTTCGCGGCAAGGCTGGCACCCACACCGCTTGTGGCCGGTCACCCGTGTCTTGCGATCACTTTCGTCGAGCCGCCCAAGGCGGGACCCGGACCCCGGTGCGGCTAGCACACACGTCGCCCAGGACCGAAGCCCAGGGTCCATATCCGGACGCCTGCCGCTCTGGAATGTCTGAATCCCCGGTCCCAGGGACGGCGTAACTCCTAGCCGCTGAACGAAAGCCTGACGCTTCGCGGCAAGTCTGACTCCCATGCCGCTCGTGGCCGGACAACCGTGTCTTGGGATCGTTGTCCCCAGTCCGCCCGAGGCGGGACCCGGACCCCGGAGCGGCTAGCACACACGTCGCGAAGGACCGGAGCCTAGGGGCTCGGGAAGCCGGACCCACGCAGCCCGTAGAGGGACACACGTTTCCTGCGATCGAAATAGCGGAGCCGACAGAGGTTCGACCGGGTCCTAGTGCGGCTAGCACACACATCGCCCGGGACCGGAGCGTGGCTGTTCGGGAAGGACGGCCGCCGCTCCGGACAGGACAGAAGCTTTCGTCTCGGGGACAGCCAGCCCCCGAGCCAGAGGATGACAGCCTCCTGTTTCACGACACGGCTGCTACGCATGCAGCTCGTGGCCGGACCACTGTGTCGTGGGATCTCCTTCCCCGAGCCGCCCAAGACAGAACCCGGAACCCAGTGCGGCTAGCACACACGTCGCCCAGGACCGAAGCCCAGGGTCCATATCCGGACGCCTGCCGCTCTGGACTGTCTGAATCCCCGGTCCCCGGCACTGCGTAACTCCGAGCCGCTGAACGACAGCCTCCACTTCTCGACACGGCTGGCAGCCACAGCGCTTGTGGCCGCACAACCCTGTCTTGCGATCACTTTCGTCGAGCAGCCCAAGGCGGGACCCGGACCCCGGCGCGGCTAGAGTACACGTCGCCCAGGAAAGGAGCGAGGGTGCTCGGGACGGACGGCTGCCGCTCCGGGACGGATAGTTGCCGAGAGAACGGAACACAGCTTCCTGCTTCGCGGCAACGCTGGCAGCCACAGCGCTTGTGGCCGCACAACCCTGTCTTGCGATCACTTTCGTCGAGCCGCCCAAGGCGGGACCCGGACCCCGGTGCGGCTAGCACACACGTCGCCCAGGACCGAAGCCCAGGGTCCACATCCGGACTCCTGCCGCTCTGGATTGTCTGAATCCCCGGTCCCCGGCACTGCGTAACTCCGAGCCGCTGAAAGACAGCCTCCACTTCTCGACACGGCTGGCAGCCACAGCGCTTGTGGCCGGACAACCGTGTCGTAGGATCTCCTTCCCCGAGGCGCCCGAAATGGGATCCGGACCCCGGTGCGACGAGCAAACACGACACCCAGGATGGAGTCAAAGGGCTCGGGAAGCCGGACCCACGCAGCCCGTGGAGGGACACTCATGTCCTGCGATCGAAAGAGCGGAGCCGACAGAGGTTCGACCGGGTCCTAGTGCGGCTAGCACACACATCGCCCGGGACCGGAGCGTGGCTGTTCGGGAAGGACGGCCGCCGCTCCGGACAGGACAGAAGCTTTCGTCTCGGGGACAGCCAGCCCCCGAGCCAGAGGATGACAGCCTCCTGTTTCACGACACGGCTGCTACGCATGCAGCTCGTGGCCGGACCACTGTGTCGTGGGATCTCCTTCCCCGATTCGCCCAAGACAGAACCCGGACCCCAGTGCGGCTAGCACACACGTCGCCCAGGATAGGAGCGTGGTTGTTCGGGACGGACGGCTGCCGCTCCGTAGAGGACAGAACCCCATGTCCCCGCGACTGCCAGCCCACGAGCCGGCGGAGGACAGCCACACGCTTCGCGGCAAGGCTGGCAGGCACACCGCTTGTGGCGGGTCACCCGTATCTTGCGATCATTTTAGTCGAGCCGCCCAAGGCGGGACACGGACCCCGGTGCGGCTAGCACACACGTCGCGCAGGACCGGACCCTGGGGCTCGGGAAGCCGGACCCACGCAGCCCGTAGAGGGACACACGTTTCCTGCGATCGAAAGAGCGGAGCCGACAGAGGTTCGACCGGGTCCTAGTGCGGCTAGCACACACATCGCCCGGGACCGGAGCGTCGCTGTTCGGGAAGGACGGCCGCCGCTCCGGACAGGACAGAAGCTTTCTTCTCGGGGACAACCAGCCTCCGAGCCAGAGGATGACAGCCTCCTGTTTCACGACACGGCTGCTACGCATGCAGCTCGTGGCCGGACCACTGTGTCGTGGGATCTCCTTCCCCGATTCGCCCAAGACAGAACCCGGAAGCCAGTGCGGCTAGCACACACGTCGCCCAGGATAGGAGCGTGGTTGTTCGGGACGGACGGCTGCCGCTCCGGAGAGGACAGAACTCCATGTCCCCGCGACTGCCAGCCCACGAGCCGGCGGAGGACAGCCGCACGCTTCGCGGCAAGTCTGGCTCCCATGCCGCTCGTGGCCGACAACCATGTCATGGGATCGTTGTCCCCAATCCGCCCGAAACGGGATTCTTACCCTTGCGCGGCTAACATACACGTCTCCCAGGACCGGAGTCTTGGCGTTCGGGAAAGACGGCGGCCTCTCCGGGACGGACGGCTCCCGAGCGAACGGAACACAGCTTCCTGCTTCGCGGCAAGGCTGGCACCCACACCGCTTGTGGCCGGTCACCCGTGTCTTGCGATCACTTTCGTCGAGCCGCCCAAGGCGGGACCCGGACCCCGGTGCGGCTAGCACACACGTCGCCCAGGACCGAAGCCCAGGGTCCATATCCGGACGCCTGCCGCTCTGGAATGTCTGAATCCCCGGTCCCAGGGACGGCGTAACTCCTAGCCGCTGAACGAAAGCCTGACGCTTCGCGGCAAGTCTGACTCCCATGCCGCTCGTGGCCGGACAACCGTGTCTTGGGATCGTTGTCCCCAGTCCGCCCGAGGCGGGACCCGGACCCCGGAGCGGCTAGCACACACGTCGCGAAGGACCGGAGCCTAGGGGCTCGGGAAGCCGGACCCACGCAGCCCGTAGAGGGACACACGTTTCCTGCGATCGAAATAGCGGAGCCGACAGAGGTTCGACCGGGTCCTAGTGCGGCTAGCACACACATCGCCCGGGACCGGAGCGTGGCTGTTCGGGAAGGACGGCCGCCGCTCCGGACAGGACAGAAGCTTTCGTCTCGGGGACAGCCAGCCCCCGAGCCAGAGGATGACAGCCTCCTGTTTCACGACACGGCTGCTACGCATGCAGCTCGTGGCCGGACCACTGTGTCGTGGGATCTCCTTCCCCGAGCCGCCCAAGACAGAACCCGGAACCCAGTGCGGCTAGCACACACGTCGCCCAGGACCGAAGCCCAGGGTCCATATCCGGACGCCTGCCGCTCTGGACTGTCTGAATCCCCGGTCCCCGGCACTGCGTAACTCCGAGCCGCTGAACGACAGCCTCCACTTCTCGACACGGCTGGCAGCCACAGCGCTTGTGGCCGCACAACCCTGTCTTGCGATCACTTTCGTCGAGCAGCCCAAGGCGGGACCCGGACCCCGGCGCGGCTAGAGTACACGTCGCCCAGGAAAGGAGCGAGGGTGCTCGGGACGGACGGCTGCCGCTCCGGGACGGATAGTTGCCGAGAGAACGGAACACAGCTTCCTGCTTCGCGGCAACGCTGGCAGCCACAGCGCTTGTGGCCGCACAACCCTGTCTTGCGATCACTTTCGTCGAGCCGCCCAAGGCGGGACCCGGACCCCGGTGCGGCTAGCACACACGTCGCCCAGGACCGAAGCCCAGGGTCCACATCCGGACTCCTGCCGCTCTGGATTGTCTGAATCCCCGGTCCCCGGCACTGCGTAACTCCGAGCCGCTGAAAGACAGCCTCCACTTCTCGACACGGCTGGCAGCCACAGCGCTTGTGGCCGGACAACCGTGTCGTAGGATCTCCTTCCCCGAGGCGCCCGAAATGGGATCCGGACCCCGGTGCGACGAGCAAACACGACACCCAGGATGGAGTCAAAGGGCTCGGGAAGCCGGACCCACGCAGCCCGTGGAGGGACACTCATGTCCTGCGATCGAAAGAGCGGAGCCGACAGAGGTTCGACCGGGTCCTAGTGCGGCTAGCACACACATCGCCCGGGACCGGAGCGTGGCTGTTCGGGAAGGACGGCCGCCGCTCCGGACAGGACAGAAGCTTTCGTCTCGGGGACAGCCAGCCCCCGAGCCAGAGGATGACAGCCTCCTGTTTCACGACACGGCTGCTACGCATGCAGCTCGTGGCCGGACCACTGTGTCGTGGGATCTCCTTCCCCGATTCGCCCAAGACAGAACCCGGACCCCAGTGCGGCTAGCACACACGTCGCCCAGGATAGGAGCGTGGTTGTTCGGGACGGACGGCTGCCGCTCCGTAGAGGACAGAACCCCATGTCCCCGCGACTGCCAGCCCACGAGCCGGCGGAGGACAGCCACACGCTTCGCGGCAAGGCTGGCAGGCACACCGCTTGTGGCGGGTCACCCGTATCTTGCGATCATTTTAGTCGAGCCGCCCAAGGCGGGACACGGACCCCGGTGCGGCTAGCACACACGTCGCGCAGGACCGGACCCTGGGGCTCGGGAAGCCGGACCCACGCAGCCCGTAGAGGGACACACGTTTCCTGCGATCGAAAGAGCGGAGCCGACAGAGGTTCGACCGGGTCCTAGTGCGGCTAGCACACACATCGCCCGGGACCGGAGCGTCGCTGTTCGGGAAGGACGGCCGCCGCTCCGGACAGGACAGAAGCTTTCTTCTCGGGGACAACCAGCCTCCGAGCCAGAGGATGACAGCCTCCTGTTTCACGACACGGCTGCTACGCATGCAGCTCGTGGCCGGACCACTGTGTCGTGGGATCTCCTTCCCCGATTCGCCCAAGACAGAACCCGGAAGCCAGTGCGGCTAGCACACACGTCGCCCAGGATAGGAGCGTGGTTGTTCGGGACGGACGGCTGCCGCTCCGGAGAGGACAGAACTCCATGTCCCCGCGACTGCCAGCCCACGAGCCGGCGGAGGACAGCCGCACGCTTCGCGGCAAGTCTGGCTCCCATGCCGCTCGTGGCCGACAACCATGTCATGGGATCGTTGTCCCCAATCCGCCCGAAACGGGATTCTTACCCTTGCGCGGCTAACATACACGTCTCCCAGGACCGGAGTCTTGGCGTTCGGGAAAGACGGCGGCCTCTCCGGGACGGACGGCTCCCGAGCGAACGGAACACAGCTTCCTGCTTCGCGGCAAGGCTGGCACCCACACCGCTTGTGGCCGGTCACCCGTGTCTTGCGATCACTTTCGTCGAGCCGCCCAAGGCGGGACCCGGACCCCGGTGCGGCTAGCACACACGTCGCCCAGGACCGAAGCCCAGGGTCCATATCCGGACGCCTGCCGCTCTGGAATGTCTGAATCCCCGGTCCCAGGGACGGCGTAACTCCTAGCCGCTGAACGAAAGCCTGACGCTTCGCGGCAAGTCTGACTCCCATGCCGCTCGTGGCCGGACAACCGTGTCTTGGGACCGTTGTCCCCAGTCCGCCCGAGGCGGGACCCGGACCCCGGAGCGGCTAGCACACACGTCGCGAAGGACCGGAGCCTAGGGGCTCGGGAAGCCGGACCCACGCAGCCCGTAGAGGGACACACGTTTCCTGCGATCGAAATAGCGGAGCCGACAGAGGTTCGACCGGGTCCTAGTGCGGCTAGCACACACATCGCCAGGGACCGGAGCGTGGCTGTTCGGGAAGGACGGCCGCCGCTCCGGACAGGACAGAAGCTTTCGTCTCGGGGACAGCCAGCCCCCGAGCCAGAGGATGACAGCCTCCTGTTTCACGACACGGCTGCTACGCATGCAGCTCGTGGCCGGACCACTGTGTCGTGGGATCTCCTTCCCCGAGCCGCCCAAGACAGAACCCGGAACCCAGTGCGGCTAGCACACACGTCGCCCAGGACCGAAGCCCAGGGTCCACATCCGGACGCCTGCCGCTCTGGACTGTCTGAATCCCCGGTCCCCGGCACTGCGTAACTCCGAGCCGCTGAACGACAGCCTCCACTTCTCGACACGGCTGGCAGCCACAGCGCTTGTGGCCGCACAACCCTGTCTTGCGATCACTTTCGTCGAGCAGCCCAAGGCGGGACCCGGACCCCGGCGCGGCTAGAGTACACGTCGCCCAGGAAAGGAGCGAGGGTGCTCGGGACGGACGGCTGCCGCTCCGGGACGGATAGTTGCCGAGAGAACGGAACACAGCTTCCTGCTTCGCGGCAACGCTGGCAGCCACAGCGCTTGTGCCCGTTCATCCCTGTCTTGCGATCACTTTCGTCGAGCCGCCCAAGGCGGGACCCGGACCCCGGCGCGGCTAGCACACACGTCGCCCAGGACCGAAGCCCAGGGTCCACATCCGGACGCCTGCCGCTCTGGACTGTCTGAATCCCCGGTCCCCGGCACTGCGTAACTCCGAGCCGCTGAACGACAGCCTCCACTTCTCGACACGGCTGGCAGCCACAGCGCTTGTGGCCGGACAACCGTGTCGTAGGATCTCCTTCCCCGAGGCGCCCGAAATGGGATCCGGACCCCGGTGCGACGAGCAAACACGACACCCAGGATGGAGTCAAAGGGCTCGGGAAGCCGGACCCACGCAGCCCGTGGAGGGACACTCATGTCCTGCGATCGAAATAGCGGAGCCGACAGAGGTTCGACCGGGTCCTAGTGCGGCTAGCACACACATCGCCCGGGACCGGAGCGTGGCTGTTCGGGAAGGACGGCCGCCGCTCCGGACAGGACAGAAGCTTTCGTCTCGGGGACAGCCAGCCCCCGAGCCAGAGGATGACAGCCTCCTGTTTCACGACACGGCTGCTACGCATGCAGCTCGTGGCCGGACCACTGTGTCGTGGGATCTCCTTCCCCGATTCGCCCAAGACAGAACCCGGACCCCAGTGCGGCTAGCACACACGTCGCCCAGGATAGGAGCGTGGTTGTTCGGGACGGACGGCTGCCGCTCCGTAGAGGACAGAACCCCATGTCCCCGCGACTGCCAGCCCACGAGCCGGCGGAGGACAGCCACACGCTTCGCGGCAAGGCTGGCAGGCACACCGCTTGTGGCGGGTCACCCGTATCTTGCGATCATTTTAGTCGAGCCGCCCAAGGCGGGACACGGACCCCGGTGCGGCTAGCACACACGTCGCGCAGGACCGGACCCTGGGGCTCGGGAAGCCGGACCCACGCAGCCCGTAGAGGGACACACGTTTCCTGCGATCGAAAGAGCGGAGCCGACAGAGGTTCGACCGGGTCCTAGTGCGGCTAGCACACACATCGCCCGGGACCGGAGCGTCGCTGTTCGGGAAGGACGGCCGCCGCTCCGGACAGGACAGAAGCTTTCTTCTCGGGGACAACCAGCCTCCGAGCCAGAGGATGACAGCCTCCTGTTTCACGACACGGCTGCTACGCATGCAGCTCGTGGCCGGACCACTGTGTCGTGGGATCTCCTTCCCCGATTCGCCCAAGACAGAACCCGGAAGCCAGTGCGGCTAGCACACACGTCGCCCAGGATAGGAGCGTGGTTGTTCGGGACGGACGGCTGCCGCTCCGGAGAGGACAGAACTCCATGTCCCCGCGACTGCCAGCCCACGAGCCGGCGGAGGACAGCCGCACGCTTCGCGGCAAGTCTGGCTCCCATGCCGCTCGTGGCCGACAACCATGTCATGGGATCGTTGTCCCCAATCCGCCCGAAACGGGATTCTTACCCTTGCGCGGCTAGCATACACGTCTCCCAGGACCGGAGTCTTGGCGTTCGGGAAAGACGGCGGCCTCTCCGGGACGGACGGCTCCCGAGCGAACGGAACACAGCTTCCTGCTTCGCGGCAAGGCTGGCACCCACACCGCTTGTGGCCGGTCACCCGTGTCTTGCGATCACTTTCGTCGAGCCGCCCAAGGCGGGACCCGGACCCCGGTGCGGCTAGCACACACGTCGCCCAGGACCGAAGCCCAGGGTCCATATCCGGACGCCTGCCGCTCTGGAATGTCTGAATCCCCGGTCCCAGGGACGGCGTAACTCCTAGCCGCTGAACGAAAGCCTGACGCTTCGCGGCAAGTCTGACTCCCATGCCGCTCGTGGCCGGACAACCGTGTCTTGGGACCGTTGTCCCCAGTCCGCCCGAGGCGGGACCCGGACCCCGGAGCGGCTAGCACACACGTCGCGAAGGACCGGAGCCTAGGGGCTCGGGAAGCCGGACCCACGCAGCCCGTAGAGGGACACACGTTTCCTGCGATCGAAATAGCGGAGCCGACAGAGGTTCGACCGGGTCCTAGTGCGGCTAGCACACACATCGCCAGGGACCGGAGCGTGGCTGTTCGGGAAGGACGGCCGCCGCTCCGGACAGGACAGAAGCTTTCGTCTCCGGGACAGCCAGCCCCCGAGCCAGAGGATGACAGCCTCCTGTTTCACGACACGGCTGCTACGCATGCAGCTCGTGGCCGGACCACTGTGTCGTGGGATCTCCTTCCCCGAGCCGCCCAAGACAGAACCCGGAACCCAGTGCGGCTAGCACACACGTCGCCCAGGACCGAAGCCCAGGGTCCACATCCGGACGCCTGCCGCTCTGGACTGTCTGAATCCCCGGTCCCCGGCACTGCGTAACTCCGAGCCGCTGAACGACAGCCTCCACTTCTCGACACGGCTGGCAGCCACAGCGCTTGTGGCCGCACAACCCTGTCTTGCGATCACTTTCGTCGAGCAGCCCAAGGCGGGACCCGGACCCCGGCGCGGCTAGAGTACACGTCGCCCAGGAAAGGAGCGAGGGTGCTCGGGACGGACGGCTGCCGCTCCGGGACGGATAGTTGCCGAGAGAACGGAACACAGCTTCCTGCTTCGCAGCAACGCTGGCAGCCACAGCGCTTGTGTCCGTTCATCCCTGTCTTGCGATCACTTTCGTCGAGCCGCCCAAGGCGGGACCCGGACCCCGGAGCGGCTAGCACACACGTCGCGAAGGACCGGAGCCTAGGGGCTCGGGAAGCCGGACCCACGCAGCCCGTAGAGGGACACACGTTTCCTGCGATCGAAATAGCGGAGCCGACAGAGGTTCGACCGGGTCCTAGTGCGGCTAGCACACACATCGCCAGGGACCGGAGCGTGGCTGTTCGGGAAGGACGGCCGCCGCTCCGGACAGGACAGAAGCTTTCGTCTCCGGGACAGCCAGCCCCCGAGCCAGAGGATGACAGCCTCCTGTTTCACGACACGGCTGCTACGCATGCAGCTCGTGGCCGGACCACTGTGTCGTGGGATCTCCTTCCCCGAGCCGCCCAAGACAGAACCCGGAACCCAGTGCGGCTAGCACACACGTCGCCCAGGACCGAAGCCCAGGGTCCACATCCGGACGCCTGCCGCTCTGGACTGTCTGAATCCCCGGTCCCCGGCACTGCGTAACTCCGAGCCGCTGAACGACAGCCTCCACTTCTCGACACGGCTGGCAGCCACAGCGCTTGTGGCCGCACAACCCTGTCTTGCGATCACTTTCGTCGAGCAGCCCAAGGCGGGACCCGGACCCCGGCGCGGCTAGAGTACACGTCGCCCAGGAAAGGAGCGAGGGTGCTCGGGACGGACGGCTGCCGCTCCGGGACGGATAGTTGCCGAGAGAACGGAACACAGCTTCCTGCTTCGCGGCAACGCTGGCAGCCACAGCGCTTGTGCCCGTTCATCCCTGTCTTGCGATCACTTTCGTCGAGCCGCCCAAGGCGGGACCCGGACCCCGGCGCGGCTAGCACACACGTCGCCCAGGACCGAAGCCCAGGGTCCACATCCGGACGCCTGCCGCTCTGGACTGTCTGAATCCCCGGTCCCCGGCACTGCGTAACTCCGAGCCGCTGAACGACAGCCTCCACTTCTCGACACGGCTGGCAGCCACAGCGCTTGTGGCCGGACAACCGTGTCGTAGGATCTCCTTCCCCGAGGCGCCCGAAATGGGATCCGGACCCCGGTGCGACGAGCAAACACGACACCCAGGATGGAGTCAAAGGGCTCGGGAAGCCGGACCCACGCAGCCCGTGGAGGGACACTCATGTCCTGCGATCGAAATAGCGGAGCCGACAGAGGTTCGACCGGGTCCTAGTGCGGCTAGCACACACATCGCCCGGGACCGGAGCGTGGCTGTTCGGGAAGGACGGCCGCCGCTCCGGACAGGACAGAAGCTTTCGTCTCGGGGACAGCCAGCCCCCGAGCCAGAGGATGACAGCCTCCTGTTTCACGACACGGCTGCTACGCATGCAGCTCGTGGCCGGACCACTGTGTCGTGGGATCTCCTTCCCCGATTCGCCCAAGACAGAACCCGGACCCCAGTGCGGCTAGCACACACGTCGCCCAGGATAGGAGCGTGGTTGTTCGGGACGGACGGCTGCCGCTCCGTAGAGGACAGAACCCCATGTCCCCGCGACTGCCAGCCCACGAGCCGGCGGAGGACAGCCACACGCTTCGCGGCAAGGCTGGCAGGCACACCGCTTGTGGCGGGTCACCCGTATCTTGCGATCATTTTAGTCGAGCCGCCCAAGGCGGGACACGGACCCCGGTGCGGCTAGCACACACGTCGCGCAGGACCGGACCCTGGGGCTCGGGAAGCCGGACCCACGCAGCCCGTAGAGGGACACACGTTTCCTGCGATCGAAAGAGCGGAGCCGACAGAGGTTCGACCGGGTCCTAGTGCGGCTAGCACACACATCGCCCGGGACCGGAGCGTCGCTGTTCGGGAAGGACGGCCGCCGCTCCGGACAGGACAGAAGCTTTCTTCTCGGGGACAACCAGCCTCCGAGCCAGAGGATGACAGCCTCCTGTTTCACGACACGGCTGCTACGCATGCAGCTCGTGGCCGGACCACTGTGTCGTGGGATCTCCTTCCCCGATTCGCCCAAGACAGAACCCGGAAGCCAGTGCGGCTAGCACACACGTCGCCCAGGATAGGAGCGTGGTTGTTCGGGACGGACGGCTGCCGCTCCGGAGAGGACAGAACTCCATGTCCCCGCGACTGCCAGCCCACGAGCCGGTGGAGGACAGCCGCACGCTTCGCGGCAAGTCTGGCTCCCATGCCGCTCGTGGCCGACAACCATGTCATGGGATCGTTGTCCCCAATCCGCCCGAAACGGGATTCTTACCCTTGCGCGGCTAGCATACACGTCTCCCAGGACCGGAGTCTTGGCGTTCGGGAAAGACGGCGGCCTCTCCGGGACGGACGGCTCCCGAGCGAACGGAACACAGCTTCCTGCTTCGCGGCAAGGCTGGCACCCACACCGCTTGTGGCCGGTCACCCGTGTCTTGCGATCACTTTCGTCGAGCCGCCCAAGGCGGGACCCGGACCCCGGTGCGGCTAGCACACACGTCGCGAAGGACCGGAGCCTAGGGGCTCGGGAAGCCGGACCCACGCAGCCCGTAGAGGGACACACGTTTCCTGCGATCGAAATAGCGGAGCCGACAGAGGTTCGACCGGGTCCTAGTGCGGCTAGCACACACATCGCCAGGGACCGGAGCGTGGCTGTTCGGGAAGGACGGCCGCCGCTCCGGACAGGACAGAAGCTTTCGTCTCCGGGACAGCCAGCCCCCGAGCCAGAGGATGACAGCCTCCTGTTTCACGACACGGCTGCTACGCATGCAGCTCGTGGCCGGACCACTGTGTCGTGGGATCTCCTTCCCCGAGCCGCCCAAGACAGAACCCGGAACCCAGTGCGGCTAGCACACACGTCGCCCAGGACCGAAGCCCAGGGTCCACATCCGGACGCCTGCCGCTCTGGACTGTCTGAATCCCCGGTCCCCGGCACTGCGTAACTCCGAGCCGCTGAACGACAGCCTCCACTTCTCGACACGGCTGGCAGCCACAGCGCTTGTGGCCGCACAACCCTGTCTTGCGATCACTTTCGTCGAGCAGCCCAAGGCGGGACCCGGACCCCGGCGCGGCTAGAGTACACGTCGCCCAGGAAAGGAGCGAGGGTGCTCGGGACGGACGGCTGCCGCTCCGGGACGGATAGTTGCCGAGAGAACGGAACACAGCTTCCTGCTTCGCAGCAACGCTGGCAGCCACAGCGCTTGTGCCCGTTCATCCCTGTCTTGCGATCACTTTCGTCGAGCCGCCCAAGGCGGGACCCGGACCCCGGAGCGGCTAGCACACACGTCGCGAAGGACCGGAGCCTAGGGGCTCGGGAAGCCGGACCCACGCAGCCCGTAGAGGGACACACGTTTCCTGCGATCGAAATAGCGGAGCCGACAGAGGTTCGACCGGGTCCTAGTGCGGCTAGCACACACATCGCCAGGGACCGGAGCGTGGCTGTTCGGGAAGGACGGCCGCCGCTCCGGACAGGACAGAAGCTTTCTTCTCGGGGACAGCCAGCCCCCGAGCCAGCGGATGACAGCCTCCTGTTTCACGACACGGCTTCTACGCATGCAGCTCGTGGCCGGACCACTGTGTCGTGGGATCTCCTTCCCCGAGCCGCCCAAGACAGAACCCGGAACCCAGTGCGGCTAGCACACACGTCGCCCAGGACCGAAGCCCAGGGTCCGTATCCGGACGCCTGCCGCTCTGGACTGTCTGAATCCCCGGTCCCCGGCACTGCGTAACTCCGAGCCGCTGAACGACAGCCTCCACTTCTCGACACGGCTGGCAGCCACAGCGCTTGTGGCCGCACAACCCTGTCTTGCGATCACTTTCGTCGAGCAGCCCAAGGCGGGACCCGGACCCCGGCGCGGCTAGAGTACACGTCGCCCAGGAAAGGAGCGAGGGTGCTCGGGACGGACGGCTGCCGCTCCGGGACGGATAGTTGCCGAGAGAACGGAACACAGCTTCCTGCTTCGCGGCAACGCTGGCAGCCACAGCGCTTGTGCCCGTTCATCCCTGTCTTGCGATCACTTTCGTCGAGCCGCCCAAGGCGGGACCCGGACCCCGGCGCGGCTAGCACACACGTCGCCCAGGACCGAAGCCCAGGGTCCACATCCGGACGCCTGCCGCTCTGGACTGTCTGAATCCCCGGTCCCCGGCACTGCGTAACTCCGAGCCGCTGAACGACAGCCTCCACTTCTCGACACGGCTGGCAGCCACAGCGCTTGTGGCCGGACAACCGTGTCGTAGGATCTCCTTCCCCGAGGCGCCCGAAATGGGATCCGGACCCCGGTGCGACGAGCAAACACGACACCCAGGATGGAGTCAAAGGGCTCGGGAAGCCGGACCCACGCAGCCCGTGGAGGGACACTCATGTCCTGCGATCGAAATAGCGGAGCCGACAGAGGTTCGACCGGGTCCTAGTGCGGCTAGCACACACATCGCCCGGGACCGGAGCGTGGCTGTTCGGGAAGGACGGCCGCCGCTCCGGACAGGACAGAAGCTTTCGTCTCGGGGACAGCCAGCCCCCGAGCCAGAGGATGACAGCCTCCTGTTTCACGACACGGCTGCTACGCATGCAGCTCGTGGCCGGACCACTGTGTCGTGGGATCTCCTTCCCCGATTCGCCCAAGACAGAACCCGGACCCCAGTGCGGCTAGCACACACGTCGCCCAGGATAGGAGCGTGGTTGTTCGGGACGGACGGCTGCCGCTCCGTAGAGGACAGAACCCCATGTCCCCGCGACTGCCAGCCCACGAGCCGGCGGAGGACAGCCACACGCTTCGCGGCAAGGCTGGCAGGCACACCGCTTGTGGCGGGTCACCCGTATCTTGCGATCATTTTAGTCGAGCCGCCCAAGGCGGGACACGGACCCCGGTGCGGCTAGCACACACGTCGCGCAGGACCGGACCCTGGGGCTCGGGAAGCCGGACCCACGCAGCCCGTAGAGGGACACACGTTTCCTGCGATCGAAAGAGCGGAGCCGACAGAGGTTCGACCGGGTCCTAGTGCGGCTAGCACACACATCGCCCGGGACCGGAGCGTCGCTGTTCGGGAAGGACGGCCGCCGCTCCGGACAGGACAGAAGCTTTCTTCTCGGGGACAACCAGCCTCCGAGCCAGAGGATGACAGCCTCCTGTTTCACGACACGGCTGCTACGCATGCAGCTCGTGGCCGGACCACTGTGTCGTGGGATCTCCTTCCCCGATTCGCCCAAGACAGAACCCGGAAGCCAGTGCGGCTAGCACACACGTCGCCCAGGATAGGAGCGTGGTTGTTCGGGACGGACGGCTGCCGCTCCGGAGAGGACAGAACTCCATGTCCCCGCGACTGCCAGCCCACGAGCCGGCGGAGGACAGCCGCACGCTTCGCGGCAAGTCTGGCTCCCATGCCGCTCGTGGCCGACAACCATGTCATGGGATCGTTGTCCCCAATCCGCCCGAAACGGGATTCTTACCCTTGCGCGGCTAGCATACACGTCTCCCAGGACCGGAGTCTTGGCGTTCGGGAAAGACGGCGGCCTCTCCGGGACGGACGGCTCCCGAGCGAACGGAACACAGCTTCCTGCTTCGCGGCAAGGCTGGCACCCACACCGCTTGTGGCCGGTCACCCGTGTCTTGCGATCACTTTCGTCGAGCCGCCCAAGGCGGGACCCGGACCCCGGTGCGGCTAGCACACACGTCGCGAAGGACCGGAGCCTAGGGGCTCGGGAAGCCGGACCCACGCAGCCCGTAGAGGGACACACGTTTCCTGCGATCGAAATAGCGGAGCCGACAGAGGTTCGACCGGGTCCTAGTGCGGCTAGCACACACATCGCCAGGGACCGGAGCGTGGCTGTTCGGGAAGGACGGCCGCCGCTCCGGACAGGACAGAAGCTTTCGTCTCCGGGACAGCCAGCCCCCGAGCCAGAGGATGACAGCCTCCTGTTTCACGACACGGCTGCTACGCATGCAGCTCGTGGCCGGACCACTGTGTCGTGGGATCTCCTTCCCCGAGCCGCCCAAGACAGAACCCGGAACCCAGTGCGGCTAGCACACACGTCGCCCAGGACCGAAGCCCAGGGTCCACATCCGGACGCCTGCCGCTCTGGACTGTCTGAATCCCCGGTCCCCGGCACTGCGTAACTCCGAGCCGCTGAACGACAGCCTCCACTTCTCGACACGGCTGGCAGCCACAGCGCTTGTGGCCGCACAACCCTGTCTTGCGATCACTTTCGTCGAGCAGCCCAAGGCGGGACCCGGACCCCGGCGCGGCTAGAGTACACGTCGCCCAGGAAAGGAGCGAGGGTGCTCGGGACGGACGGCTGCCGCTCCGGGACGGATAGTTGCCGAGAGAACGGAACACAGCTTCCTGCTTCGCAGCAACGCTGGCAGCCACAGCGCTTGTGCCCGTTCATCCCTGTCTTGCGATCACTTTCGTCGAGCCGCCCAAGGCGGGACCCGGACCCCGGAGCGGCTAGCACACACGTCGCGAAGGACCGGAGCCTAGGGGCTCGGGAAGCCGGACCCACGCAGCCCGTAGAGGGACACACGTTTCCTGCGATCGAAATAGCGGAGCCGACAGAGGTTCGACCGGGTCCTAGTGCGGCTAGCACACACATCGCCAGGGACCGGAGCGTGGCTGTTCGGGAAGGACGGCCGCCGCTCCGGACAGGACAGAAGCTTTCTTCTCGGGGACAGCCAGCCCCCGAGCCAGCGGATGACAGCCTCCTGTTTCACGACACGGCTTCTACGCATGCAGCTCGTGGCCGGACCACTGTGTCGTGGGATCTCCTTCCCCGAGCCGCCCAAGACAGAACCCGGAACCCAGTGCGGCTAGCACACACGTCGCCCAGGACCGAAGCCCAGGGTCCGTATCCGGACGCCTGCCGCTCTGGACTGTCTGAATCCCCGGTCCCCGGCACTGCGTAACTCCGAGCCGCTGAACGACAGCCTCCACTTCTCGACACGGCTGGCAGCCACAGCGCTTGTGGCCGCACAACCCTGTCTTGCGATCACTTTCGTCGAGCAGCCCAAGGCGGGACCCGGACCCCGGCGCGGCTAGAGTACACGTCGCCCAGGAAAGGAGCGAGGGTGCTCGGGACGGACGGCTGCCGCTCCGGGACGGATAGTTGCCGAGAGAACGGAACACAGCTTCCTGCTTCGCGGCAACGCTGGCAGCCACAGCGCTTGTGCCCGTTCATCCCTGTCTTGCGATCACTTTCGTCGAGCCGCCCAAGGCGGGACCCGGACCCCGGCGCGGCTAGCACACACGTCGCCCAGGACCGAAGCCCAGGGTCCACATCCGGACGCCTGCCGCTCTGGACTGTCTGAATCCCCGGTCCCCGGCACTGCGTAACTCCGAGCCGCTGAACGACAGCCTCCACTTCTCGACACGGCTGGCAGCCACAGCGCTTGTGGCCGGACAACCGTGTCGTAGGATCTCCTTCCCCGAGGCGCCCGAAATGGGATCCGGACCCCGGTGCGACGAGCAAACACGACACCCAGGATGGAGTCAAAGGGCTCGGGAAGCCGGACCCACGCAGCCCGTGGAGGGACACTCATGTCCTGCGATCGAAATAGCGGAGCCGACAGAGGTTCGACCGGGTCCTAGTGCGGCTAGCACACACATCGCCCGGGACCGGAGCGTGGCTGTTCGGGAAGGACGGCCGCCGCTCCGGACAGGACAGAAGCTTTCGTCTCGGGGACAGCCAGCCCCCGAGCCAGAGGATGACAGCCTCCTGTTTCACGACACGGCTGCTACGCATGCAGCTCGTGGCCGGACCACTGTGTCGTGGGATCTCCTTCCCCGATTCGCCCAAGACAGAACCCGGAAGCCAGTGCGGCTAGCACACACGTCGCCCAGGATAGGAGCGTGGTTGTTCGGGACGGACGGCTGCCGCTCCGTAGAGGACAGAACCCCATGTCCCCGCGACTGCCAGCCCACGAGCCGGCGGAGGACAGCCACACGCTTCGCGGCAAGGCTGGCACCCACACCGCTTGTGGCGGGTCACCCGTATCTTGCGATCATTTTAGTCGAGCCGCCCAAGGCGGGACACGGACCCCGGTGCGGCTAGCACACACGTCGCGCAGGACCGGACCCTGGGGCTCGGGAAGCCGGACCCACGCAGCCCGTAGAGGGACACACGTTTCCTGCGATCGAAAGAGCGGAGCCGACAGAGGTTCGACCGGGTCCTAGTGCGGCTAGCACACACATCGCCCAGGACCGGAGCGTCGCTGTTCGGGAAGGACGGCCGCCGCTCCGGACAGGACAGAAGCTTTCTTCTCGGGGACAACCAGCCTCCGAGCCAGAGGATGACAGCCTCCTGTTTCACGACACGGCTGCTACGCATGCAGCTCGTGGCCGGACCACTGTGTCGTGGGATCTCCTTCCCCGATTCGCCCAAGACAGAACCCGGAAGCCAGTGCGGCTAGCACACACGTCGCCCAGGATAGGAGCGTGGTTGTTCGGGACGGACGGCTGCCGCTCCGGAGAGGACAGAACTCCATGTCCCCGCGACTGCCAGCCCACGAGCCGGCGGAGGACAGCCGCACGCTTCGCGGCAAGTCTGGCTCCCATGCCGCTCGTGGCCGACAACCATGTCATAGGATCGTTGTCCCCAATCCGCCCGAAACGGGATTCTTACCCTTGCGCGGCTAGCATACACGTCTCCCAGGACCGGAGTCTTGGCGTTCGGGAAAGACGGCGGCCTCTCCGGGACGGACGGCTCCCGAGCGAACGGAACACAGCTTCCTGCTTCGCGGCAAGGCTGGCAGCCACAGCGCTTGTGCCCGTTCATCCCTGTCTTGCGATCACTTTCGTCGAGCCGCCCAAGGCGGGACCCGGACCCCGGCGCGGCTAGCACACACGTCGCCCAGGACCGAAGCCCAGGGTCCACATCCGGACGCCTGCCGCTCTGGATTGTCTGAATCCCCGGTCCCCGGCACTGCGTAACTCCTAGCCGCTGAAAGACAGCCTCCACTTCTCAACACGGCTGGCAGCCACAGCGCTTGTGGCCGGACAACCGTGTCGTAGGATCTCCTTCCCCGAGGCGCCCGAAATGGGATCCGGACCCCGGTGCGACGAGCAAACACGACACCCAGGATGGAGTCAAAGGGCTCGGGAAGCCGGACCCACGCAGCCCGTGGAGGGACACTCATGTCCTGCGATCGAAATAGCGGAGCCGACAGAGGTTCGACCGGGTCCTAGTGCGGCTAGCACACACATCGCCAGGGACCGGAGCGTGGCTGTTCGGGAAGGACGGCCGCCGCTCCGGACAGGACAGAAGCTTTCTTCTCGGGGACAACCAGCCCCCGAGCCAGAGGATGACAGCCTCCTGTTTCATGACACGGCTGCTACGCATGCAGCTCGTGGCCGGACCACTGTGTCGTGGGATCTCCTTCCCCGATTCGCCCAAGACAGAACCCGGAACCTAGTGCGGCTAGCACACAAGTCGCCCAGGACCGAAGCCCAGGGTCCATATCCGGACGCCTGCCGCTCTGGGCTGTCTGAATCCCCGGTCCCCGGCACTGTGTAACTCCGAGCCGCTGAACGACAGCCTCCACTTCTCGACACGGCTGGCAGCCACAGCGCTTGTGGCCGGACAACCGTGTCTTGCGATCACTTTAGTCCAGCTGCCAAAGGCGGGACCCGGACCCCGGCGCGGCAAAACACACGTTGCGAAGGACCGGAGCCTAGGGGCTCGGGAAGCCGGACCCACGCAGCCCGTAGAGGGACACACGTTTCCTGCGATCGAAATAGCGGAGCCGACAGAGGTTCGACCGGGTCCTAGTGCAGCTAGCGCACACTTTGCCCAGGACCGGAGCGTGGCTGTTCGGGAAGGACGGCCACCGCTCCGGACAGGACAGAAGCTTTCGTCTCGGGGACAACCAGCCCCCGAGTCAGAGGATGACAGGCTCTTGTTTCACGACACAGCTGCTACGCATGCAGCTCGTGGCCGGACCACTGCGTCGTGGGATCTCCTTCCCCGATTCGCCCAAGACAGAACCCAAGTGCCCCCAAAGGAAGGCTTTGGGTACAAGTGACCTCCCCAGGGGAGCCTTTATGCAGCCCCACATGCAACTGGACCCTCCGGATTCACTCTTTCACAGCAACCCTAATTATAGCCCTGGCCCGCCTGGCAGTCGACTGAAAACTCGGGCCCCAGAAAATGCGTTAAAAGCCTAATTCGCCCATCCAAAAGTGCCCCCAGAGGAAGGCTTTGGGTACAACTGAACTCCCCAGGTGAGCCTTTACGCAGCCCCACATGCAACTGGACCCTCCTTGTTCACTGTTTACGAGCAACCCTAAATATACCCCTAGCCACCATGGCAGAAGACTGAAAACTTCGGCTCCAGAAAATGCCTTTCAAACCCCATTCACCCATCCAGAAGTGCCCCCAGAGGAAGGCTTTGGGTACAACTGAACTCCCCAGGGGAGCATTTACGCAGCCCCACATGCAACTGGACCCTACGGGTTCACTCTTTCACCGCAAGCCTAAATATAGCCCTGGCCCGCCTGTTAGTCGACCTAAACTCGGGCCACAGAAAATGTGTTACGAGTCCCATTCGCCCATCCAAAAGTGCCCCCAAAGGAAGGCTTTGGGTACAACTGAACTCCCCAGGGGAGCCTTAACGCAGCCCCACATGGAACTGGACCCTCCGTATTCGCTCTTTCACCGCAAGCCTAAATATATCCCTAGCCCGCCTGGCAGTCGACTGAAAGCTCGGGCCACAGAAAATGTTTTACGAGCCCCATTCGCCCATCCAAAAGTGCCCCCAAAGGAAGGCTTTGGGTACAAGTGAACTCCCCAGGGGAGCCTTTATGCAGCCCCACATGCAACTGGACCCTCCGTATTCGCTCTTTCACAGCAACCCTAAATATAACCCTGGCCCGCATGGTAGACGACTGAAAAATCGGGCCCCAGAAAACGTGCTACAAGCCCCATTCGACCATCCAAAAGTGCCCCCAGAGGAAGGCTTTGGGTACAACTGTACTCCCCAGGGGAGCCTTTATGCAGGCCCATACGCAACTGGTACCCCCGTGTTCGCTGTTTACAAGCAACCCTAAATATAACCCTAGCTAGCATGGCAGAAAACTGAAAACTCGGTCCACAGAAAAAGCGTTTCAAGCCCCATTCACCCATCCAGAAGTGCCCCCAAAGGAAGGCTTTGGGTACAAGTGAACTCCCCAGGGGAGCCTTTATGCAGCCCCACATGCAACTGGACCCTCCGGGTTCACTCTTTCACCGCAAGCCTAAATATATCCCTCGGCGCAATGGGAGAAGACTGAAAAAGCGGGCCTCAGAAAACGCATTGCGATTCCCCTTTGACCATCCCAAAGTGCCCCCAGAGGAAGGCTTTGGGTAGAACTGAACTCCCCAGGGGAGCCTTTATGCAGGCCCATACGCAACTGGACCCCCCATGTTCGCTGTTTACAAGCAACCCTAAATATAACACTAGCCAGCATGGCAGAAAACTGAAAACTCGGGCCACAGAAAAAGCGTTTCAAGCCCCATTCACCCATCCAGAAGTGCCCCCAAAGGAAGGCTTTGGGTACAAGTGAACTCCCCAGGGGAGCCTTTATGCAGCCCCACATGCAACTGGACCCTCCGGGTTCACTCTTTCACCGCAAGCCTAAATATATCCCTCGGCGCAATGGGAGAAGACTGAAAAAGCGGGCCTCAGAAAACGCATTGCGATTCCCCTTTGACCATCCCAAAGTGCCCCCAGAGGAAGGCTTTGGGTAGAACTGAACTCCCCAGGGGAGCCTTTATGCAGGCCCATACGCAACTGGACCCCCCATGTTCGCTGTTTACAAGCAACCCTAAATATAACACTAGCCAGCATGGCAGAAAACTGAAAACTCGGGCCACAGAAAAAGCGTTTCAAGCCCCATTCACCCATCCAGAAGTGCCCCCAAAGGAAGGCTTTGGGTACAAGTGAACTCCCCAGGGGAGCCTTTATGCAGCCCCACATGCAACTGGACCCTCCGGGTTCACTCTTTCACAGCAACCCTAAATATAGCCCTGGCCCGCCAGGCAGTCGACTGAAAACTCGGGCCCCAGAAAATGCGTTAAAAGCCTAATTCGCCCATCCAAAAGTGCCCCCAGAGGAAGGCTTTGGGTACAACTGAACTCCCCAGGGGAGCCTTAACGCAGCCCCACATGCAACTGGACCCTCCGTATTCGCTTTTTCACAGCAACCCTAAATATAGCCCTGGCCCGCCTGGCAGTCGACTGAAAACTCGGGCCCCAGAAAATGCATTAAAAGCCTAATTGGCCTCTCCAAAAGTGCCCCCAGAGGAAGGCTTTGGGTACAACTGAACTCCCCAGGGGAGCCTTTATGCAGCCCCACATGCAACTGGACCCTCCTTGTTCACTGTTTACGAGCAACCCTAAATATAACCCTAGCCACCATGGCAGAAGACTGAAAACTCGGGCTCCATAAAATGCGTTTCAAGCCCCATTCACCCATCCAGAAGTGCCCCCAAAGGAAGGCTTTGGGTACAAGTGAACTCCACAGGGGAGCCTTAACGCAGCCCCACATGCAACTGGACCCTCCGTATTCGCTCTTTCACCGCAAGCCTAAATATAGCCCTAGCCCGCCTGGCAGTCGACTGAAAGCTCGGGCTTCAGAAAATGTGTTACGAGCCCCATTCGACCATTCAAATGTGCCCCCAGAGGAAGGCTTTGGGTACAACTGAACTCCCCAGGGGAGCCTTTATGCAGCCCCACATGCAACTGGACCCTCCTGGTTCACTCTTTCACCGCAAGCCTAAATATATCCCTCGGCGCAATGGGAGAAGACTGAAAAAGCGGGCCTCAGAAAACGCATTACGATTCCCCTTTGACCATCCAAAAGTGCCCCCAAAGGAAGGCTTTGGGTAGAACTGAACTCCCCAGGGGAGCCTTTATGCAGGCCCATACGCAACTGGACCCCCCATGTTCGCTGTTTACAAGCAACCCTAAATATAACACTAGCCAGCATGGCAGAAAACTGAAAACTCGGGCCACAGAAAAAGCGTTTCAAGCCCCATTCACCCATCCAGAAGTGCCCCCAAAGGAAGGGTTTGGGTACAAGTGAACTCCCCAGGGGAGCCTTTATGCAGCCCCACATGCAACTGGACCCTCCGGGTTCACTCTTTCACAGCAACCCTAAATATAGCCCTGGCCCGCCTGGCAGTCGACTGAAAACTCAGGCCCCAGAAAATGCGTTAAAAGCCTAATTCGCCCCTCCAAAAGTGCCCCCAGAGGAAGGCTTTGTGTACAACTGGACTCCCCAGGGGAGCCTTAACGCAGCCCCACATGCAACTGGACCTCCATATTCGCTTTTTCACAGCAACCCTAAATATAGCCCTGGCCCGCCTGGCAGTCGACTGAAAACTCGTGCCCCAGAAAATGCATTAAAAGCCTAATTCGCCCATACAAAAGTGCCCCCAGAGGAAGGCTTTGGGTACAACTGAACTCCCCAGGGGAGCCTTTATGCAGCCCCACATGCAACTGGACCCTCCTTGTTCACTGTTTACGAGCAACCCTAAATATAACCCTAGCCACCATGGCAGAAGACTTAAAACTCGGGCTCCAGAAAATGCGTTTCAAGCCCCTTTCACCCATCCAGAAGTGCCCCCAAAGGAAGGCTTTGGGTACAAGTGAACTCCCCAGGGGAGCCTTTATGCAGCCCCACATGCAACTGGACCCTCCGGGTTCACTCTTTCACCGCAAGCCTAAATATAGCCCTCGGCGCAATGGCAGAAGACTGAAAAAGCGGGCCTCAGAAAACGCATTGCGATTCCCCTTGGACCATCCCAAAGTGCCCCCAAAAGGAAGGCTTTGGGTACAACTGGACTCCCCAGGGGAGCCTTAACGCAGCCCCACATGCAACTGGACCCTCCGTATTCGCTCTTTCACAGCAACCCTAAGTATAACCCTGTCCCGCATGGTAGACGACTGAAAAATCGGGCCCCAGAAAACGTGCTACAAGCCCCATTCGACCATCCAAAAGTGCCCCCAAAGGAAGGCTTTGGGTAGAACTGAACTCCCCAGGGGAGCCTTTATGCAGGCCCATACGCAACTGGACCCCCCGTGTTCGCTGTTTACAAGCAACCCTAAATATAACACTAGCCAGCATGGCAGAAAACTGAAAACTCGGGCTCCAGAAAATGCGTTTCAAGCCCCATTCACCCATCCAGAAGTGCCCCCAAAGGAAGGCTTTGGGTACAAGTGAACTCCCCAGGGGAGCCTTTATGCAGTCCCACATGCAACTGGACCCTCCTGGTTCACTCTTTCACCGCAAGCCTAAATATAGCCCTAGCACGCCTGGCAGTCGACTGAAAGCTCGGGCCACAGAAAATGTGTTACGAGCCCCATTCGCCCATCCAAAAGTGCCCCCAAAGGAAGGCTTTGGGTACATCTGCACTCCCCAGGGGAGCCTTTATGCAGCCCCACATGCAACTGGACCCTCCGGGTTCACTCTTTCACAGCAAGCCTAAATATAGCCCTCGGCGCAATGGGAGAAGACTGAAAAAGCGGGCCTCAGAAAACGCATTGCGATTCCCCTTGGACCATCCAAAAGTGCTCCCAAAGGAAGGCTTTGGGTACAACTGGACTCCCCAGGGGAGCCTTAACGCAGCTCCACATGCAACTGGACCCTCCTTGTTCACTGTTTACGAGCAACCCTAAATATACCCCTAGCCAGCATGACAGAAGAGTGAAAAGTCGGGCCACAGAAAAAGCGTTTCAAGCCCCTTTCACCCATCCAGAAGTGCCCCCAGAGGAAGGCTTTGGGTACAACTGAACTCCCCAGGGGAGCCTTTATGCAGGCCCATACGCAACTGGACCCCCCGTGTTCGCTGTTTACAAGCAACCCTAAATATAACCCTAGCCAGCATGGCAGAAAACTGATAACTCGGGCCACAGAAAAAGCGTTTCAAGCCCCATTCACCCATCCAGAAGTGCCCCCAAAGGAAGGCTTTGGGTACAAGTGAACTCCCCAGGGGAGCCTTTATGCAGCCCCACATGCAACTGGACCCTCCGGGTTCACTCTTTCACAGCAACCCTAAATGTAGCCCTGGCCCGCCTGGCAATAGACTGAAAACTCGGGCCCAAGAAAATGCGTTAAAAGCCTAATTCGCCCACCCAAATGTGCCCCCAGAGGAAGGCTTTGGGTATAACTGAACTCCCCAGGGGAGCCTTAACGCAGCCCCACATGCAACTGGACCCTCCGTATTCGCTCTTTCACAGCAACCCTAAATATAGCCCTGGCCCGCCTGGCAGTCGACTGAAAACTCGGGCCCCAGAAAATGCGTTAAAAGCCTAATTCGCCCATCCAAAAGTGCCCCCAGAGGAAGGCTTTGGGTACAATTGAACTCCCCAGGGGAGCCTTTATGCAGCTCCACATGCAACTGGACCCTCCTTGTTCACTGTTTACGAGCAACGCTAAATATAACCCCAGCCAGAATGGCAGAAGGCTGAAAACTCGGGCTCCAGAAAATGCGTTTCAAGCCCCATTCACCCATCCAGAAGTGCGCCCAAAGGAAGGCTTTGGGTACAAGTGAACTCCCCAGGGGAGCCTTTATGCAGCCCCACATGCAACTGGACCCTCTGGGTTCACTCTTTCACCGCAAGCCTAAATATATCCCTCGGTGCAATGGGAGAAGACTGAAAAAGCGGGCCTCAGAAAACGCAATACGATTCCCCTTTGACCATCCAAAAGTGCCCCCAAAGGAAGGCTTTGGGTAGAACTGAACTCCCCAGGGGAGCCTTTATGCAGCCCCACATGCAACTGGACCCTCCTTGCTCACTGTTTACGAGTAACCCTAAATATACCCCTAGCCACCATGGCAGTAGACTGAAAACTCGGGCTCCAGAAAATGCGTTTCAAGCCCCATTCACCCATCCAGACGTGCCCCCAAAGGAAGGCTTTGGGTACAAGTGAACTCCCCAGGAGAGCCTTTATGCAGCCCCACATGCAACTGGACCCTCCGTATTCGCTCTTTCACCGCAAGCCTAAATATAGCCCTAGCCCGCCTGGCAGTCGACTGAAAGCTCGGGCCACAGAAAATGTGTTACGAGCCCCTTTCGCCCATCCAAAAGTGCCCCCAAAGGAAGGCTTTGGGTACAAGTGAACTCCCCAGGGGAGCCTTTATGCAGCCCCACATGCAACTGGACCCTCCGTATTCGCTCTTTCACAGCAACCCTAAATATAACCCTGGCCCGCATGGTAGACGACTGAAAAATCGGGCCCCAGAAAACGTGCTACAAGCACCATTCGCCCATCCAAATGTGCCCCCAGAGAAAGGCTTTGGGTAAAACTGTACTCCCCAGGGGAGCCTTTTTACAGGCCCATGCGCAACTGGACCCCCCGTGTTCGCTGTTTACAAGCAACCCTAAATATAACAGTAGCCAGCATCGCAGAAAACTGAAAACTCGGGCCACAGAAAAAGCGTTTCAAGCCCCATTCACCCATCCAGAAGTGCCCCCAAAGGAAGGCTTTGGGTACAAGTGAACTCCCCAGGGGAGTCTTTATGCAGCCCCACATGCAACTGGACCCTCCGTACTCTCTCTTTCACAGCAACCCTAAATATAGCCCTGGCCCGCCTGGCAATCGACTGAAAACTCGGGCCCAAGAAAATGAGTTAAAAGCCTAATTCGCCCCTCCAAAAGTGCCCCCAGAGGAAGGCTTTGGGTACAAGTGAACTCCCCAGGGGAGCCTTTACGCAGCCCCACATGCAACTGGACCCTCCTTGTTCACTGTTTACGAGCAACGCTAAATATAACCCCAGCCAGAATGGCAGAAGGCTGAAAACTCGGGCTCCAGAAAATGCGTTTCAAGCCCCATTCACCCATCCAGAAGTGCGCCCAAAGGAAGGCTTTGGGTACAAGTGAACTCCCCAGGGGAGCCTTTATGCAGCCCCACATGCAACTGGACCCTCCGGGTTCACTCTTTCACCGCAAGCCTAAATATAGCCCTCGGCGCAATGGCAGAAGACTGAAAAAGCGGGCCTCAGAAAACGCATTGCGATTCCCCTTTGACCATCCCAAAGTGCCCCCAAAAGGAAGGCTTTGGGTACAACTGGACTCCCCAGGGGAGCCTTAACGCAGCCCCACATGCAACTGGACCCTCCGTATTCGCTCTTTCACAGCATCCCTAAGTATAACCCTGTCCCGCATGGTAGACGACTGAAAAATCGGGCCCCAGAAAACGTGCTACAAGCCCCATTCGACCATCCAAAAGTGCCCCCAAAGGAAGGCTTTGGGTAGAACTGAACTCCCCAGGGGAGCCTTTATGCAGGCCCATACGCAACTGGACCCCCCGTGTTCGCTGTTTACAAGCAACCCTAAATATAACCCTAGCCAGCATGGCAGAAAACTGAAAACTCGGGCCACAGAAAAAGCGTTTCAAGCCCCATTCACCCATCCAGAAGTGCCCCCAAAGGAAGGCTTTGGGTACATCTGAACTCCCCAGGGGAGCCTTTATGCAGCCCCACATGCAACTGGACCCTCCGTATTCGCTCTTTCACAGCAACCCTAAATATAGCCCTGGCCCGCCTGGCAGTCGACTGAAAACTCTGGCCCCAGAAAATGCATTAAAAGCCTAATTCGCCCATCCAAAAGTGCCCCCAGAGGAAGGCTTTGGGTACAACTGAACTCCCCAGGGGAGCATTTACGCAGCCCCACATGCAACTGGACCCTCCGGGTTCACTCTTTCACCGCAAGCCTAAATATAGCCCTAGCACGCCTGGCAGTCGACTGAAAGCTCGGGCCACAGAAAATGTGTTACGAGCCCCATTCGCCCATCCAAAAGTGCCCCCAAAGGAAGGCTTTGGGTACATCTGAACTCCCCAGGGGAGCCTTTATGCAGCCCCACATGCAACTGGACCCTCCGGGTTCACTCTTTCACCGCAAGCCTAAATATAGCCCTCTGCGCAATGGCAGAAGACTGAAAAAGCGGGCCTCAGAAAACGCATTGCGATTCCCCTTGGACCATCCAAAAGTGCTCCCAAAGGAAGGCTTTGGGTACAACTGGACTCCCCAGGGGAGCCTTAACGCAGCCCCACATGCAACTGGACCCTCCGTATTCGCTCTTTCACAGCAACCCTAAATATATCCCTGGCCCGCCTGGCAGTCGACTGAAAAATCGGGCCCCAGAAAACGTGCTACAAGCCCCATTCGACCATCCAAAAGTGCCCCCAAAGGAAGGCTTTGGGTAGAACTGAACTCCCCAGGGGAGCCTTTATGCAGGCCCATACGCAACTGGACCCCCCGTGTTCGCTGTTTACAAGCAACCCTAAATATAACACTAGCCAGCATGGCAGAAAACTGAAAACTCGGGCTCCAGAAAATGCGTTTCAAGCCCCATTCACCCATCCAGAAGTGCCCCCAAAGGAAGGCTTTGGGTACAAGTGAACTCCCCAGGGGAGCCTTTATGCAGCCCCACATGCAACTGGACCCTCCTGGTTCACTCTTTCACCGCAAGCCTAAATATAGCCCTAGCACGCCTGGCAGTCGACTGAAAGCTCGGGCCACAGAAAATGTGTTACGAGCCCCATTCGCCCATCCAAAAGTGCCCCCAAAGGAAGGCTTTGGGTACATCTGCACTCCCCAGGGGAGCCTTTATGCAGCCCCACATGCAACTGGACCCTCCGGGTTCACTCTTTCACAGCAAGCCTAAATATAGCCCTCGGCGCAATGGGAGAAGACTGAAAAAGCGGGCCTCAGAAAACGCATTGCGATTCCCCTTGGACCATCCAAAAGTGCTCCCAAAGGAAGGCTTTGGGTACAACTGGACTCCCCAGGGGAGCCTTAACGCAGCTCCACATGCAACTGGACCCTCCTTGTTCACTGTTTACGAGCAACCCTAAATATACCCCTAGCCAGCATGACAGAAGAGTGAAAAGTCGGGCCACAGAAAAAGCGTTTCAAGCCCCTTTCACCCATCCAGAAGTGCCCCCAAAGGAAGGCTTTGGGTACAAGTGAACTCCCCAGGGGAGCCTTTATGCAGCCCCACATGCAACTGGACCCTCCTTGCTCACTGTTTACGAGCAACCCTAAATATACCCCTAGCCACCATGGCAGAAGACTGAAAACTCGGGCTCCAGAAAATGCGTTTCAAGCCCCATTCACCCATCCAGACGTGCCCCCAAAGGAAGGCTTTGGGTACAAGTGAACTCCCCAGGGGAGCCTTTATGCAGCCCCACATGCAACTGGACCCTCCGGGTTCACTCTTTCACAGCAACCCTAAATATAGCCCTGGCCCGCCTGGCAATCGACTGAAAACTCGGGCCCCAGAAAATGCGTTAAAAGCCTAATTCGCCCATCCAAAAGTGCCCCCAGAGGAAGGCTTTGGGTACAACTGAACTCCCCAGGTGAGCCTTTACGCAGCCCCACATGCAACTGGACCCTCCTTGTTCACTGTTTACGAGCAACGCTAAATATAACCCCAGCCAGAATGGCAGAAGGCTGAAAACTCGGGCTCCAGAAAATGCGTTTCAAGCCCCATTCACCCATCCAGAAGTGCGCCCAAAGGAAGGCTTTGGGTACAAGTGAACTCCCCAGGGGAGCCTTTATGCAGCCCCACATGCAACTGGACCCTCCGGGTTCACTCTTTCACCGCAACCCTAAATATAGCCCTCGGCGCAATGGGAGAAGACTGAAAAAGCGGGCCTCAGAAAACGCATTGCGATTCCCCTTGGACCATCCAAAAGTGCACTCAAAGGACGGCTTTGGGTACAACTGGACTCCCCAGGGGAGCCTTAACGCAGCTCCACATGCAACTGGACCCTCCGTATTCGCTCTTTCACAGCAACCCTAAATATAGCCCTGGCCCGCCTGGCAGTCGACTGAAAACTCGGGCCCCAGAAAATGCATTAAAAGCCTAATTTGCCCATCCAAAAGTGCCCCCAGAGGAAGGCTTTGGGTACAACTGAACTCCCCAGGGGAGCCTTTATGCAGCCCCACATGCAACTGGACCCTCCTTGTTCACTGTTTACGAGCAACCCTAAATATACCCCTAGCCAGGATGGCAGAAGACTGAAAACTCGGGCCACAGAAAAAGCGTTTCAAGCCCCATTCACCCATCCAGAAGTGCCCCCAAAGGAAGGCTTTGGGTACAAGTGAACTCCCCAGGGGAGCCTTTATGCAGCCCCACATGCAACTGGACCCTCCGGGTTCACTCTTTCACCGCAAGCCTAAATATAGCCCTCAGCGCAATGGGAGAAGACTGAAAAAGCGGGCCTCAGAAAACGCATTGCGATTCGCCTTGGACCATCCAAAAGTGCCCCCAGAGGAAGGCTTTGGGTACAACTGGACTCCCCAGGGGAGCCTTAACGCAGCCCCACATGCAACTGGACCCTCCGTATTCGCTCTTTCACAGCAACCCTAAATATAGCCCTGGCCCGCCTGGCAGTCGACTGAAAACTCGGGCCCCAGAAAATGCATTAAAAGCCTAATTCGCCCATCCAAAAGTGCCCCCAGAGGAAGGCTTTGGGTACAACTGGACTCCCCAGGGGAGCCTTAACGCAGCCCCACATGCAACTGGACCCTCCGTGTTCGCTCTTTACAGCAACCCTAAATATAACCCTAGCCAGGATGGCAGAAGACTGAAAACTCGGGCCACAGAAAAAGCGTTTCAAGCCCCTTTCGCCCATCCAGAAGTGCCCCCAAAGGAAGGCTTTGGGTACATCTGAACTCCCCAGGGGAGCCTTTATGCAGCCCCAAATGCAACTGGACCCTCCGTATTCGCTCTTTCACAGCAACCCTAAATATAACCCTGGCCCGCATGGCAGACGACTGAAAAATCGAGCCCCAGAAAATGTGCTACAAGCCCCATTCGACCATCCAAAAGTGCCCCCAAAGGAAGGCTTTGGGTACAACTGAAATCCCCAGGGGAGCCTTTATGCAGCCCCACATGCAACTGGACCCTCCTTGTTCACTGTTTACAAGCAACCCTAAATATAACCCTAGGCAGAATGGCAGAAGGCTGAAAATTCGGGCTCCAGAAAATGCGTTTAAAGCCTCATTCACCAATCCAGAAGTGCCCCCAAAGGAAGGCTTTGGGTACAAGTGAACTCCCCAGGGGAGCCTTAACGCAGCCCCACATGCAACTGGACCCTCCGTATTCGCTCTTTCACAGCAACCCTAAATATAGCCCTGGCCCGCCTGGCAGTCGACTGAAAACTCGGGCCCCAGAAAATGCATTAAAAGCCTAATTCGCCCATCCAAAAGTGCCCCCAGAGGAAGGCTTTGGGTACAACTGGACTCCCCAGGGGAGCCTTAACGCAGCCCCACATGCAACTGGACCCTCCGTGTTCGCTCTTTACAGCAACCCTAAATATAACCCTAGCCAGGATGGCAGAAGACTGAAAACTCGGGCCACAGAAAAAGCGTTTCAAGCCCCTTTCGCCCATCCAGAAGTGCCCCCAAAGGAAGGCTTTGGGTACATCTGAACTCCCCAGGGGAGCCTTTATGCAGCCCCAAATGCAACTGGACCCTCCGTATTCGCTCTTTCACAGCAACCCTAAATATAACCCTGGCCCGCATGGCAGACGACTGAAAAATCGGGCCCCAGAAAATGTGCTACAAGCCCCATTCGACCATCCAAAAGTGCACCCAAAGGAAGGCTTTGGGTACAACTGAACTCCCCAGGGGAGCCTTTACGCAGCCCCACATGCAACTGGACCCTCCTTGTTCACTGTTTACGAGCAACCCTAAATATAACCCTAGCCACCATGGCAGAAGACTGAAAACTCGGGCCACAGAAAATGCGTTTCAAGCCCCATTCACCCATCCAGAAGTGCCCCCAGAGGAAGGCTTTGGGTACTAGTGAACTCCCCAGGGGAGCCTTTATGCAGCCCCACATGCAACTGGACCCTCCGTATTCGCTCTTTCACAGCAACACTAAATATAGCCCTGGCCCGCCTGGCAGTCGACTGAAAACTCGGGCCCCAGAAAATGCGTTAAAAGCCTAATTCGCCCATACAAAAGTGCCCCCAGTGGAAGGCTTTGGGTACAACTGAACTCCCCAGGGGAGCCTTAACGCAGCCCCACATGCAACTGGACCCTCCGTATTCGCTCTTTCACAGCAACCCTAAATATAGCCCTGGCCCGCCTGGCAGTCGACTGAAAACTCGGGCCCCAGAAAATGCATTAAAAGCCTAATTCGCCCATCCAAAAGTGCCCCCAGAGGAAGGCTTTGGGTACAACTGGACTCCCCAGGGGAGCCTTTATGCAGCCCCAAATGCAACTGGACCCTCCGTATTCGCTCTTTCACAGCAACCCTAAATATAACCCTGGCCCGCATGGCAGACGACTGAAAAATCGGGCCCCAGAAAATGTGCTACAAGCCCCATTCGACCATCCAAAAGTGCCCCCAAAGGAAGGCTTTGGGTACAACTGAACTCCCCAGGGGAGCCTTTACGCAGCCCCACATGCAACTGGACCCTCCTTGTTCACTGTTTACGAGCAACCCTAAATATAACCCTAGCCACCATGGCAGAAGACTGAAAACTCGGGCCACAGAAAAAGCGTTTCAAGCCCCATTCACCCATCCAGAAGTGCGCCCAAAGGAAGGCTTTGGGTACAACTGAACTCCCCAGGGGAGCCTTTATGCAGCCCCACATGCAACTGGATCCTCCGGGTTCACTCTTTCACCGCAAGCCTAAATATAGCCCTAGCACGCCTGGCAGTCGACTGAAAGCTCGGGCCACAGAAAATGTGTTACGAGTCCCATTCGCCCATCGAAAAGTGCCCCGGAACGAAGGCTTTGGGTACATCTGAACTCCCCAGGGGAGCCTTTATGCAGCCCCACATGCAACTGGACCCTCCGGGTTCACTCTTTCACAGCAACCCTAAATATAGCCCTCGGCGCAATGGGAGAAGACTGAAAAAGCGGGCCTCAGAAAACGCATTGCGATTCCCCTTTGACCATCCCAAAGTGCCCCCAAAGGAAGGCTTTGGGTACAACTGGACTCCCCAGGGGAGCCTTAACGCAGCCCCACATGGAACTGGACCCTCCGTATTCGCTCTTTCACAGCAACCCTATGTATAACCCTGGTCCGCATGGTAGACGACTGAAAAATCGGGCCCCAGAAAACGTGCTACAAGCCCCATTCGACCATCCAAAAGTGCCCCCAAAGGAAGGCTTTGGGTAGAACTGAACTCCCCAGGGGAGCCTTTATGCAGGCCCATACGCAACTGGACCCCCCGTGTTCGCTGTTTACAAGCAACCCTAAATATAACCCTAGCCAGCATGACAGAAGAGTGAAAACTCGGGCCACAGAAAATGCATTAAAAGCCTAATTCGCCCATGCAAAAGTGCCCCCAGAGGAAGGCTTTGGGTACAACTGAACTCCCCAGGGGAGCCTTTACGCAGCCCCACATGCAACTGGACCCTCCTTGTTCACTGTTTACGAGCAACCCTAAATATACCCCTAGCCACCATGGCAGAAGACTGAAAACTCGGGCTCCAGAAAATGCGTTTCAAGCCCCATTCACCCATCCAGAAGTGCCCCCAAAGGAAGGCTTTGGGTACAAGTGAACTCCCCAGGGGAGCCTTTATGCAGCCCCACATGCAACTGGACCCTCCGGGTTCACTCTTTCACCGCAAGCCTAAATATATCCCTCAGCGCAATGGGAGAAGACTGAGAAAGCGGGCCTCAGAAAACGCATAACGATTCCCCTTGGACCATCCAAAAGTGCCCCCAGAGGAAGGCTTTGGGTACAACTGGACTCCCCAGGGGAGCCTTAACGCAGCCCCACATGCAACTGGACCCTCCGTGTTCGCTCTTTACAGCAACCCTAAATATATCCCTAGCCAGCATGGCAGAAGACTGAAAACTCGGGCCACAGAAAAAGCGTTTCAAGCCCCTTTCGCCCATCCAGAAGTGCCCCCAAAGGAAGGCTTTGGGTACATCTGAACTCCCCAGGGGAGCCTTTATGCAGCCCCAAATGCAACTGGACCCTCCGTATTCGCTCTTTCACAGCAACCCTAAATATAACCCTGGCCCGCATGGCAGACGACTGAAAAATCGAGCCCCAGAAAATGTGCTACAAGCCCCATTCGACCATCCAAAAGTGCCCCCAAAGGAAGGCTTTGGGTACAACTGAACTCCCCAGGGGAGCCTTTACGCAGCCCCACATGCAACTGGACCCTCCTTGTTCACTGTTTACAAGCAACCCTAAATATAACCCTAGGCAGAATGGCAGAAGGCTGAAAATTCGGGCTCCAGAAAATGCGTTTCAAGCCCCATTCACCAATCCAGAAGTTCCCCCAAAGGAAGGCTTTGGGTACAACTGAACTCCCCAGGGGAGCCTTTATGCAGCCCCACATGCAACTGGACCCTCCGGGTTCACTCTTTCACCGCAAGCCTAAATATAGCCCTAGCACGCATGGCAGTCGACTGAAAGCTCGGGCCTCAGAAAATGTGTTACGAGCCCCATTCGCCCATCCAAAAGTGCCCCCAAAGGAAGGCTTTGGGTACATCTGAACTCCCCAGGGGAGCCTTTATGCAGCCCCACATGCAACTGGACCCTCCTTGTTCACTGTTTACGAGCAACCCTAAATATAACCCTAGCCACCATGGCAGAAGACTGAGAACTCGGGCCACAGAAAAAGCGTTTCAAGCCCCTTTCGCCCATCCAGAAGTGCCCCCAAAGGAAGGCTTTGGGTACAAGTGAACTCCCCAGGGGAGCCTTTATGCAGCCCCACATGCAACTGGACCCTCCGGGTTCACTCTTTCACAGCAACCCTAAATATAGCCCTGGCCCGCCTGGCAATCGACTGAAAACTCGGGCCCAAGAAAATGCGTTAAAAGCCTAATTCGCCCATCCAAATGTGCCCCAGAGGAAGGCTTTGGGTACAACTGAACTCCCCAGGGGAGCCTTAACGCAGCCCCACATGCAACTGGACCCTCCGTATTCGCTCTTTCACAGCAACCCTAAATATAGCCCTGGCCCGCCTGGCAGTCGACTGAAAACTCGGGCCCCAGAAAATGCGTTAAAAGCCTAATTCGCCCATCCAAAAGTGCCCCCAGAGGAAGGCTTTGGGTACAACTGAACTCCCCAGGTGAGCCTTTACGCAGCCCCACATGCAACTGGACCCTCCTTGTTCACTGTTTACGAGCAACCCTAAATATACCCCTAGCCAGGATGGCAGAAGACTGAAAACTCGGGCCACAGAAAAAGCGTTTCAAGCCCCATTCACCCATCCAGAAGTGCCCCCAAAGGAAGGCTTTGGGTACAAGTGAACTCCCCAGGGGAGCCTTTATGCAGCCCCACATGCAACTGGACCCTCCGGGTTCACTCTTTCACCGCAAGCCTAAATATAGCCCTCAGCGCAATGGGAGAAGACTGAAAAAGCGGGCCTCAGAAAACGCATTGCGATTCCCCTTGGACCATCCAAAAGTGCACTCAAAGGAAGGCTTTGGGTACAACTGGACTCCCCAGGGGAGCCTTAACGCAGCCCCACATGCAACTGGACCCTCCGTATTCGCTCTTTCACAGCAACCCTAAATATAGCCCTGGCCGCCTGGCAGTGGACTGAAAACTCGGGCCCCAGAAAATGCATTAAAAGCCTAATTCGCCCATCCAAAAGTGCCCCCAGAGGAAGGCTTTGGGTACAACTGGACTCCCCAGGGGAGCCTTAACGCAGCCCCACATGCAACTGGACCCTCCGTGTTCGCTCTTTACAGCAACCCTAAATATAACCCTAGCCAGGATGGCAGAAGACTGAAAACTCGGGCCACAGAAAAAGCGTTTCAAGCCCCTTTCGCCCATCCAGAAGTGCCCCCAAAGGAAGGCTTTGGGTACATCTGAACTCCCCAGGGGAGCCTTTATGCAGCCCCAAATGCAACTGGACCCTCCGTATTCGCTCTTTCACAGCAACCCTAAATATAACCCTGGCCCGCATGGCAGACGACTGAAAAATCGGGCCCCAGAAAATGTGCTACAAGCCCCATTCGACCATCCAAAAGTGCCCCCAAAGGAAGGCTTTGGGTACAACTGAACTCCCCAGGGGAGCCTTTACGCAGCCCCACATGCAACTGGACCCTCCTTGTTCACTGTTTACGAGCAACCCTAAATATAACCCTAGCCCGCCTGGCAGTCGACTGAAAGCTCGGGCCACAGAAAATGTGTTACGAGCCCCATTCGCCCATCCAAAAGTGCCCCCAAAGGAAGGCTTTGGGTACATCTGAACTCCCCAGGGGAGCCTTTATGCAGCCCCACATGCAACTGGACCCTCCGGGTTCACTCTTTCACAGCAACCCTAAATATAGCCCTCGGCGCAATGGGAGAAGACTGAAAAAGCGGGCCTCAGAAAACGCATTGCGATTCCCCTTTGACCATCCCAAAGTGCCCCCAAAGGAAGGCTTTGGGTACAACTGGACTCCCCAGGGGAGCCTTAACGCAGCCCCACATGGAACTGGACCCTCCGTATTCGCTCTTTCACAGCAACCCTATGTATAACCCTGGTCCGCATGGTAGACGACTGAAAAATCGGGCCCCAGAAAACGTGCTACAAGCCCCATTCGACCATCCAAAAGTGCCCCCAAAGGAAGGCTTTGGGTAGAACTGAACTCCCCAGGGGAGCCTTTATGCAGGCCCATACGCAACTGGACCCCCCGTGTTCGCTGTTTACAAGCAACCCTAAATATAACCCTAGCCAGCATGACAGAAGAGTGAAAACTCGGGCCACAGAAAATGCATTAAAAGCCTAATTCGCCCATGCAAAAGTGCCCCCAGAGGAAGGCTTTGGGTACAACTGAACTCCCCAGGGGAGCCTTTACGCAGCCCCACATGCAACTGGACCCTCCTTGTTCACTGTTTACGAGCAACCCTAAATATACCCCTAGCCACCATGGCAGAAGACTGAAAACTCGGGCTCCAGAAAATGCGTTTCAAGCCCCATTCACCCATCCAGAAGTGCCCCCAAAGGAAGGCTTTGGGTACAAGTGAACTCCCCAGGGGAGCCTTTATGCAGCCCCACATGCAACTGGACCCTCCGGGTTCACTCTTTCACCGCAAGCCTAAATATATCCCTCAGCGCAATGGGAGAAGACTGAGAAAGCGGGCCTCAGAAAACGCATAACGATTCCCCTTGGACCATCCAAAAGTGCCCCCAGAGGAAGGCTTTGGGTACAACTGGACTCCCCAGGGGAGCCTTAACGCAGCCCCACATGCAACTGGACCCTCCGTGTTCGCTCTTTACAGCAACCCTAAATATATCCCTAGCCAGCATGGCAGAAGACTGAAAACTCGGGCCACAGAAAAAGCGTTTCAAGCCCCTTTCGCCCATCCAGAAGTGCCCCCAAAGGAAGGCTTTGGGTACATCTGAACTCCCCAGGGGAGCCTTTATGCAGCCCCAAATGCAACTGGACCCTCCGTATTCGCTCTTTCACAGCAACCCTAAATATAACCCTGGCCCGCATGGCAGACGACTGAAAAATCGAGCCCCAGAAAATGTGCTACAAGCCCCATTCGACCATCCAAAAGTGCCCCCAAAGGAAGGCTTTGGGTACAACTGAACTCCCCAGGGGAGCCTTTACGCAGCCCCACATGCAACTGGACCCTCCTTGTTCACTGTTTACAAGCAACCCTAAATATAACCCTAGGCAGAATGGCAGAAGGCTGAAAATTCGGGCTCCAGAAAATGCGTTTCAAGCCCCATTCACCAATCCAGAAGTTCCCCCAAAGGAAGGCTTTGGGTACAACTGAACTCCCCAGGGGAGCCTTTATGCAGCCCCACATGCAACTGGACCCTCCGGGTTCACTCTTTCACCGCAAGCCTAAATATAGCCCTAGCACGCATGGCAGTCGACTGAAAGCTCGGGCCTCAGAAAATGTGTTACGAGCCCCATTCGCCCATCCAAAAGTGCCCCCAAAGGAAGGCTTTGGGTACATCTGAACTCCCCAGGGGAGCCTTTATGCAGCCCCACATGCAACTGGACCCTCCTTGTTCACTGTTTACGAGCAACCCTAAATATAACCCTAGCCACCATGGCAGAAGACTGAGAACTCGGGCCACAGAAAAAGCGTTTCAAGCCCCTTTCGCCCATCCAGAAGTGCCCCCAAAGGAAGGCTTTGGGTACAACTGAACTCCCCAGGGGAGCCTTTATGCAGCCCCACATGCAACTGGACCCTCCGGGTTCACTCTTTCACAGCAACCCTAAATATAGCCCTGGCCCGCCTGGCAATCGACTGAAAACTCGGGCCCAAGAAAATGCGTTAAAAGCCTAATTCGCCCATCCAAATGTGCCCCAGAGGAAGGCTTTGGGTACAACTGAACTCCCCAGGGGAGCCTTAACGCAGCCCCACATGCAACTGGACCCTCCGTATTCGCTCTTTCACAGCAACCCTAAATATAGCCCTGGCCCGCCTGGCAGTCGACTGAAAACTCGGGCCCCAGAAAATGCGTTAAAAGCCTAATTCGCCCATCCAAAAGTGCCCCCAGAGGAAGGCTTTGGGTACAACTGAACTCCCCAGGTGAGCCTTTACGCAGCCCCACATGCAACTGGACCCTCCTTGTTCACTGTTTACGAGCAACCCTAAATATACCCCTAGCCAGGATGGCAGAAGACTGAAAACTCGGGCCACAGAAAAAGCGTTTCAAGCCCCATTCACCCATCCAGAAGTGCCCCCAAAGGAAGGCTTTGGGTACAAGTGAACTCCCCAGGGGAGCCTTTATGCAGCCCCACATGCAACTGGACCCTCCGGGTTCACTCTTTCACCGCAAGCCTAAATATAGCCCTCAGCGCAATGGGAGAAGACTGAAAAAGCGGGCCTCAGAAAACGCATTGCGATTCCCCTTGGACCATCCAAAAGTGCACTCAAAGGAAGGCTTTGGGTACAACTGGACTCCCCAGGGGAGCCTTAACGCAGCCCCACATGCAACTGGACCCTCCGTATTCGCTCTTTCACAGCAACCCTAAATATAGCCCTGGCCGCCTGGCAGTGGACTGAAAACTCGGGCCCCAGAAAATGCATTAAAAGCCTAATTCGCCCATCCAAAAGTGCCCCCAGAGGAAGGCTTTGGGTACAACTGGACTCCCCAGGGGAGCCTTAACGCAGCCCCACATGCAACTGGACCCTCCGTGTTCGCTCTTTACAGCAACCCTAAATATAACCCTAGCCAGGATGGCAGAAGACTGAAAACTCGGGCCACAGAAAAAGCGTTTCAAGCCCCTTTCGCCCATCCAGAAGTGCCCCCAAAGGAAGGCTTTGGGTACATCTGAACTCCCCAGGGGAGCCTTTATGCAGCCCCAAATGCAACTGGACCCTCCGTATTCGCTCTTTCACAGCAACCCTAAATATAACCCTGGCCCGCATGGCAGACGACTGAAAAATCGGGCCCCAGAAAATGTGCTACAAGCCCCATTCGACCATCCAAAAGTGCCCCCAAAGGAAGGCTTTGGGTACAACTGAACTCCCCAGGGGAGCCTTTACGCAGCCCCACATGCAACTGGACCCTCCTTGTTCACTGTTTACGAGCAACCCTAAATATAACCCTAGCCACTATGGCAGAAGACTGAAAACTCGGGCCACAGAAAATGCGTTTCAAGCCCCATTCACCCATCCAGAAGTGCCCCCAAAGGAAGGCTTTGGGTACAAGTGAACTCCCCAGGGGAGCCTTTATGCAGCCCCACATGCAACTGGACCCTCCGTATTCGCTCTTTCACAGCAACCCTAAATATAGCCCTGGCCCGCCTGGCAGTCGATTGAAAACTCGGGCCCCAGAAAATGCGTTAAAAGCCTAATTCGCCCATCCAAAAGTGCCCCCAGAGGAAGGCTTTGGGTACAAGTGAACTCCCCAGGGGAGCCTTTACGCAGCCCCACATGCAACTGGACCCTCCTTGTTCACTGTTTACGAGCAACCCTAAATATAACCCCAGCCAGAATGGCAGAAGGCTGAAAACTCGGGCTCCAGAAAATGCGTTTCAAGCCCCATTCACCCATCCAGAAGTGCGCCCAAAGGAAGGCTTTGGGTACAACTGAACTCCCCAGGGGAGCCTTTATGCAGCCCCACATGCAACTGGATCCTCCGGGTTCACTCTTTCACCGCAAGCCTAAATATAGCCCTAGCCCGCCTGGCAGTCGACTGAAAGCTCGGGCCACAGAAAATGTGTTACGAGCCCCATTCGCCCATCCAAAAGTGCCCCCAAAGGAAGGCTTTGGGTACATCTGAACTCCCCAGGGGAGCCTTTATGCAGCCCCACATGCAACTGGACCCTCCGGGTTCACTCTTTCACAGCAACCCTAAATATAGCCCTCGGCGCAATGGGAGAAGACTGAAAAAGCGGGCCTCAGAAAACGCATTGCGATTCCCCTTTGACCATCCCAAAGTGCCCCCAAAGGAAGGCTTTGGGTACAACTGGACTCCCCAGGGGAGCCTTAACGCAGCCCCACATGGAACTGGACCCTCCGTATTCGCTCTTTCACAGCAACCCTATGTATAACCCTGGTCCGCATGGTAGACGACTGAAAAATCGGGCCCCAGAAAACGTGCTACAAGCCCCATTCGACCATCCAAAAGTGCCCCCAAAGGAAGGCTTTGGGTAGAACTGAACTCCCCAGGGGAGCCTTTATGCAGGCCCATACGCAACTGGACCCCCCGTGTTCGCTGTTTACAAGCAACCCTAAATATAACCCTAGCCAGCATGACAGAAGAGTGAAAACTCGGGCCACAGAAAATGCATTAAAAGCCTAATTCGCCCATGCAAAAGTGCCCCCAGAGGAAGGCTTTGGGTACAACTGAACTCCCCAGGGGAGCCTTTACGCAGCCCCACATGCAACTGGACCCTCCTTGTTCACTGTTTACGAGCAACCCTAAATATACCCCTAGCCACCATGGCAGAAGACTGAAAACTCGGGCTCCAGAAAATGCGTTTCAAGCCCCATTCACCCATCCAGAAGTGCCCCCAAAGGAAGGCTTTGGGTACAAGTGAACTCCCCAGGGGAGCCTTTATGCAGCCCCACATGCAACTGGACCCTCCGGGTTCACTCTTTCACCGCAAGCCTAAATATATCCCTCAGCGCAATGGGAGAAGACTGAGAAAGCGGGCCTCAGAAAACGCATAATGATTCCCCTTGGACCATCCAAAAGTGCCCCCAGAGGAAGGCTTTGGGTACAACTGGACTCCCCAGGGGAGCCTTAACGCAGCCCCACATGCAACTGGACCCTCCGTGTTCGCTCTTTACAGCAACCCTAAATATATCCCTAGCCAGCATGGCAGAAGACTGAAAACTCGGGCCACAGAAAAAGCGTTTCAAGCCCCTTTCGCCCATCCAGAAGTGCCCCCAAAGGAAGGCTTTGGGTACATCTGAACTCCCCAGGGGAGCCTTTATGCAGCCCCAAATGCAACTGGACCCTCCGTATTCGCTCTTTCACAGCAACCCTAAATATAACCCTGGCCCGCATGGCAGACGACTGAAAAATCGAGCCCCAGAAAATGTGCTACAAGCCCCATTCGACCATCCAAAAATGCCCCCAAAGGAAGGCTTTGGGTACAACTGAACTCCCCAGGGGAGCCTTTACGCAGCCCCACATGCAACTGGACCCTCCTTGTTCACTGTTTACAAGCAACCCTAAATATAACCCTAGGCAGAATGGCAGAAGGCTGAAAATTCGGGCTCCAGAAAATGCGTTTCAAGCCCCATTCACCAATCCAGAAGTTCCCCCAAAGGAAGGCTTTGGGTACAACTGAACTCCCCAGGGGAGCCTTTCTGCAGCCCCACATGCAACTGGACCCTCCGGGTTCACTCTTTCACCGCAAGCCTAAATATAGCCCTAGCACGCATGGCAGTCGACTGAAAGCTCGGGCCTCAGAAAATGTGTTACGAGCCCCATTCGCCCATCCAAAAGTGCCCCCAAAGGAAGGCTTTGGGTACATCTGAACTCCCCAGGGGAGCCTTTATGCAGCCCCACATGCAACTGGACCCTCCTTGTTCACTGTTTACGAGCAACCCTAAATATAACCCTAGCCACCATGGCAGAAGACTGAGAACTCGGGCCACAGAAAAAGCGTTTCAAGCCCCTTTCGCCCATCCAGAAGTGCCCCCAAAGGAAGGCTTTGGGTACAAGTGAACTCCCCAGGGGAGCCTTTATGCAGCCCCACATGCAACTGGACCCTCCGGGTTCACTCTTTCACAGCAACCCTAAATATAGCCCTGGCCCGCCTGGCAATCGACTGAAAACTCGGGCCCAAGAAAATGCGTTAAAAGCCTAATTCGCCCATCCAAATGTGCCCCAGAGGAAGGCTTTGGGTACAACTGAACTCCCCAGGGGAGCCTTAATGCAGCCCCACATGCAACTGGACCCTCCGTATTCGCTCTTTCACAGCAACCCTAAATATAGCCCTGGCCCGCCTGGCAGTCGACTGAAAACTCGGGCCACAGAAAATGCGTTAAAAGCCTAATTCGCCCATCCAAAAGTGCCCCCAGAGGAAGGCTTTGGGTACAACTGAACTCCCCAGGTGAGCCTTTACGCAGCCCCACATGCAACTGGACCCTCCTTGTTCACTGTTTACGAGCAACCCTAAATATACCCCTAGCCAGGATGGCAGAAGACTGAAAACTCGGGCCACAGAAAAAGCGTTTCAAGCCCCATTCACCCATCCAGAAGTGCCCCCAAAGGAAGGCTTTGGGTACAAGTGAACTCCCCAGGGGAGCCTTTATGCAGCCCCACATGCAACTGGACCCTCCGGGTTCACTCTTTCACCGCAAGCCTAAATATAGCCCTCAGCGCAATGGGAGAAGACTGAAAAAGCGGGCCTCAGAAAACGCATTGCGATTCCCCTTGGACCATCCAAAAGTGCACTCAAAGGAAGGCTTTGGGTACAACTGGACTCCCCAGGGGAGCCTTAACGCAGCCCCACATGCAACTGGACCCTCCGTATTCGCTCTTTCACAGCAACCCTAAATATAGCCCTGGCCCGCCTGGCAGTCGACTGAAAACTCGGGCCCCAGAAAATGCATTAAAAGCCTAATTCGCCCATCCAAAAGTGCCCCCAGAGGAAGGCTTTGGGTACAACTGGACTCCCCAGGGGAGCCTTAACGCAGCCCCACATGCAACTGGACCCTCCGTGTTCGCTCTTTACAGCAACCCTAAATATAACCCTAGCCAGGATGGCAGAAGACTGAAAACTCGGGCCACAGAAAAAGCGTTTCAAGCCCCTTTCGCCCATCCAGAAGTGCCCCCAAAGGAAGGCTTTGGGTACATCTGAACTCCCCAGGGGAGCCTTTATGCAGCCCCAAATGCAACTGGACCCTCCGTATTCGCTCTTTCACAGCAACCCTAAATATAACCCTGGCCCGCATGGCAGACGACTGAAAAATCGGGCCCCAGAAAATGTGCTACAAGCCCCATTCGACCATCCAAAAGTGCCCCCAAAGGAAGGCTTTGGGTACAACTGAACTCCCCAGGGGAGCCTTTACGCAGCCCCACATGCAACTGGACCCTCCTTGTTCACTGTTTACGAGCAACCCTAAATATAACCCTAGCCACCATGGCAGAAGACTGAAAACTCGGGCCACAGAAAAAGCGTTTCAAGCCCCATTCACCCATCCAGAAGTGCCCCCAGAGGAAGGCTTTGGGTACAAGTGAACTCCCCAGGGGAGCCTTTATGCAGCCCCACATGCAACTGGACCCTCCGTATTCGCTCTTTCACAGCAACCCTAAATATAGCCCTGGCCCGCCTGGCAGTCGATTGAAAACTCGGGCCCCAGAAAATGCGTTAAAAGCCTAATTCGCCCATCCAAAAGTGCCCCCAGAGGAAGGCTTTGGGTACAACTGAACTCCCCAGGGGAGCCTTTACGCAGCCCCACATGCAACTGGACCCTCCTTGTTCACTGTTTACGAGCAACCCTAAATATAACCCCAGCCAGAATGGCAGAAGGCTGAAAACTCGGGCTCCAGAAAATGCGTTTCAAGCCCCATTCACCCATCCAGAAGTGCGCCCAAAGGAAGGCTTTGGGTACAACTGAACTCCCCAGGGGAGCCTTTATGCAGCCCCACATGCAACTGGATCCTCCGGGTTCACTCTTTCACCGCAAGCCTAAATATAGCCCTAGCCCGCCTGGCAGTCGACTGAAAGCTCGGGCCACAGAAAATGTGTTACGAGCCCCATTCGCCCATCCAAAAGTGCCCCCAAAGGAAGGCTTTGGGTACATCTGAACTCCCCAGGGGAGCCTTTATGCAGCCCCACATGCAACTGGACCCTCCGGGTTCACTCTTTCACAGCAACCCTAAATATAGCCCTCGGCGCAATGGGAGAAGACTGAAAAAGCGGGCCTCAGAAAACGCATTGCGATTCCCCTTTGACCATCCCAAAGTGCCCCCAAAGCAAGGCTTTGGGTACAACTGGACTCCCCAGGGGAGCCTTAACGCAGCCCCACATGGAACTGGACCCTCCGTATTCGCTCTTTCACAGCAACCCTATGTATAACCCTGGTCCGCATGGTAGACGACTGAAAAATCGGGCCCCAGAAAACGTGCTACAAGCCCCATTCGACCATCCAAAAGTGCCCCCAAAGGAAGGCTTTGGGTACAACTGAACTCCCCAGGGGAGCCTTTATGCAGGCCCATACGCAACTGGACCCCCCGTGTTCGCTGTTTACAAGCAACCCTAAATATAACCCTAGCCAGCATGACAGAAGAGTGAAAACTCGGGCCACAGAAAATGCATTAAAAGCCTAATTCGCCCATGCAAAAGTGCCCCCAGAGGAAGGCTTTGGGTACAACTGAACTCCCCAGGGGAGCCTTTACGCAGCCCCACATGCAACTGGACCCTCCTTGTTCACTGTTTACGAGCAACCCTAAATATACCCCTAGCCACCATGGCAGAAGACTGAAAACTCGGGCTCCAGAAAATGCGTTTCAAGCCCCATTCACCCATCCAGAAGTGCCCCCAAAGGAAGGCTTTGGGTACAAGTGAACTCCCCAGGGGAGCCTTTATGCAGCCCCACATGCAACTGGACCCTCCGGGTTCACTCTTTCACCGCAAGCCTAAATATATCCCTCAGCGCAATGGGAGAAGACTGAGAAAGCGGGCCTCAGAAAACGCATAACGATTCCCCTTGGACCATCCAAAAGTGCCCCCAGAGGAAGGCTTTGGGTACAACTGGACTCCCCAGGGGAGCCTTAACGCAGCCCCACATGCAACTGGACCCTCCGTGTTCGCTCTTTACAGCAACCCTAAATATATCCCTAGCCAGCATGGCAGAAGACTGAAAACTCGGGCCACAGAAAAAGCGTTTCAAGCCCCTTTCGCCCATCCAGAAGTGCCCCCAAAGGAAGGCTTTGGGTACATCTGAACTCCCCAGGGGAGCCTTTATGCAGCCCCAAATGCAACTGGACCCTCCGTATTCGCTCTTTCACAGCAACCCTAAATATAACCCTGGCCCGCATGGCAGACGACTGAAAAATCGAGCCCCAGAAAATGTGCTACAAGCCCCATTCGACCATCCAAAAGTGCCCCCAAAGGAAGGCTTTGGGTACAACTGAACTCCCCAGGGGAGCCTTTACGCAGCCCCACATGCAACTGGACCCTCCTTGTTCACTGTTTACAAGCAACCCTAAATATAACCCTAGGCAGAATGGCAGAAGGCTGAAAATTCGGGCTCCAGAAAATGCGTTTCAAGCCCCATTCACCAATCCAGAAGTTCCCCCAAAGGAAGGCTTTGGGTACAACTGAACTCCCCAGGGGAGCCTTTATGCAGCCCCACATGCAACTGGACCCTCCGGGTTCACTCTTTCACCGCAAGCCTAAATATAGCCCTAGCACGCATGGCAGTCGACTGAAAGCTCGGGCCTCAGAAAATGTGTTACGAGCCCCATTCGCCCATCCAAAAGTGCCCCCAAAGGAAGGCTTTGGGTACATCTGAACTCCCCAGGGGAGCCTTTATGCAGCCCCACATGCAACTGGACCCTCCTTGTTCACTGTTTACGAGCAACCCTAAATATAACCCTAGCCACCATGGCAGAAGACTGAGAACTCGGGCCACAGAAAAAGCGTTTCAAGCCCCTTTCGCCCATCCAGAAGTGCCCCCAAAGGAAGGCTTTGGGTACAAGTGAACTCCCCAGGGGAGCCTTTATGCAGCCCCACATGCAACTGGACCCTCCTTGTTCACTGTTTACGAGCAACCCTAAATATACCCCTAGCCACCATGGCAGAAGACTGAAAACTCGGGCTCCAGAAAATGCATTTCAAGCCCCATTCACCCATCCAGAAGTGCGCCCAAAGGAAGGCTTTGGGTACAAGTGAACTCCCCAGGAGAGCCTTTATGCAGCCCCACATGCAACTGGACCCTCCGGGTTCACTCTTTCATAGCAAGCCTAAATATAGCCCTAGCACGCCTGGCAGTCGACTGAAAGTTCGAGCCACAGAAAATGTGTTACGAGCCCCATTCGCCCATCCAAAAGTGCCCCCAAAGGAAGGCTTTGGGTACATCTGAGCTCCCCAGGGGAGCCTTTATGCAGCCCCACATGGAACTGGACCCTCCGTGTTCGCTCTTTACGGCAACACTAAATATAACCCTAGCCAGCATGGCAGAAGACTGAAAACTCGGGCCACAGAAAAAGCGTTTCAAGCCCCTTTCGCCCATCCAGAAGTGCCCCCAAAGGAAGGCTTTGTGTACAAGTGAACTCCCCAGGGGAGCCTTTACGCAGCCCCACATGCAACTGGACCCTCCTTGTTCACTGTTTACGAGCAACCCTAAATATACCCCTAGCCACCATGGCAGAAGACTGAAAACTCGGGCTCCAGAAAATGCATTTCAAGCCCCATTCACCCATCCAGAAGTGCCCCCAAAGGAAGGCTTTGGGTACAAGTGAACTCCCCAGGGGAGCCTTTATGCAGCCCCACATGCAACTGGACCCTCCGGGTTCACTCTTTCACCGCAAGCCTAAATATAGCCCTAGCACGCCTGGCAGTCGACTGAAAGCTCGGGCCACAGAAAATGTGTTACGAGCCCCATTCGCCCATCCAAAAGTGCCCCCAAAGGAAGGCTTTGGGTACAAATGGACTCCCCAGGGGAGCCTTTATGCAGCCCCACATGCAACTGGACCCTCCGGGTTCACTCTTTCACCGCAAGCCTAAATATAGCCCTCGGCGCAATGGGAGAAGACTGAAAAAGCGGGCCTCAGAAAACGCATTGCGATTCCCTTTGGACCATCCAAAAGTGCTCCCAAAGGAAGGCTTTGGGTACAACTGGACTCCCCAGGGGAGCCTTAACGCAGCCCCACATGCAACTGGACCCTCCATATTCGCTCTTTCACAGCAACCCTAAATATAGCCCTGGCCTGCCTGGCAGTCGACTGAAAACTCGGGCCCCAGAAAATGCATTAAAAGCCTAATTCGCCCATCCAAAAGTGCCCCCAAAGGAAGGCTTTGGGTACAAGTGAACTCCCCAGGGGAGCCTTTATGCAGCCCCAAATGCAACTGGACCCTCCGTACTCTCTCTTTCACAGCAACCCTATGTATAACCCTGGCCCGCAATACAGACGACTGAAAAATCAAGCCCCAGAAAACGTGCTTCAAGCCCCATTCGACCATCCAAAAGTGCCCCCAAAGAAAGGCTTTGGGTAGAACTGAACTCCCCAGGGGAGACTTTATGCAGGCCCATACGCAACTGGACCCCCCGTGTTCGCTGTTTACAAGCAACCCTAAATATAACCCTAGCCAGCATGGCAGAAAACTGAAAACTCGGGCCACAGAAAAAGCGTTTCAAGCCCCATTCACCCATCCAAAAGTGCCCCCAAAGGAAGGCTTTGGGTACAAGTGAACTCCCCAGGGGAGCCTTTATGCAGCCCCACATGCAACTGGACCCTCCGGGTTCACTCTTTCACCGCAACCCTAAATATAGCCCTCGGCGCAATGGGAGAAGACTGAAAAAGCGGGCCTCAGAAAACGCATTGCGATTCCCCTTGGACCATCCAAAAGTGCTCCCAAAGGAAGGCTTTGGGTACAACTGGACTCCCCAGGGGAGCCTTAACGCAGCCCCACATGCAACTGGACCCTCCGTATTCGCTCTTTCACAGCAACCCTAAATATAACCCTGGCCCGCATGGCAGTCGACTGAAAAATCGGGCCCCAGAAAACGTGCTACAAGCCCCATTCGACCATCCAAAAGTGCCCCCAAAGGAAGGCTTTGGGTAGAACTGAACTCCCCAGGGGAGCCTTTATGCAGGCCCATACGCAACTGGACCCCCCGTGTTCGCTGTTTACAAGCAACCCTAAATATAACACTAGCCAGCATGGCAGAAAACTGAAAACTCGGGCCACAGAAAAAGCGTTTCAAGCCCCATTCACCCATCCAGAAGTGCCCCCAAAGGAAGGCTTTGGGTACAACTGGACTCCCCAGGGGAGCCTTTATGCAGCCCCACATGCAACTGGACCCTCCGGATTCACTCTTTCACAGCAACCCTAATTATAGCCCTGGCCCGCCTGGCAGTCGACAGAAAACTCGGGCCCCAGAAAATGCATTAAAAGCCTAATTCGCCCATCCAAAAGTGCCCCTAGAGGAAGGCTTTGGGTACAACTGAACTCCCCAGGGGAGCCTTTATGCAGCCCCACATGCAACTGGACCCTCCGGGTTCACTCTTTCACCGCAAGCCTAAATATAGCCCTAGCACGCCTGGCAGTGGACTGAAAGATCGGGCCACAGAAAATGTGTTACGAGCCCCATTCGCGCATCCAAAAGTGCCCCCAAAGGAAGGCTTTGGGTACATCTGAACTCCCCAGGGGAGCCTTTACGCAGCCCCACATGCAACTGGACCCTCCTTGTTCACTGTTTACGAGCAACCCTAAATATAACCCTAGCCAGCATGTCAGAAGACTGAAAACTCGGGCCACAGAAAAAGCGTTTCAAGCCCCTTTCGCCGATCCAGAAGTTCCCCCAAAGGAAGGCTTTGGGTACAAGTGAACTCCCCAGGGGAGCCTTTATGCAGCCCCACATACAACTGGACCCTCCTTGTTCACTGTTTACGAGCAACCCTAAATATACCCCTAGCCACCATGGCAGAAGACTGAAAACTCGGGCTCCAGAAAATGCATTTCAAGCCCCATTCACCCATCCAGATGTGCCCCCAAAGGAAGGCTTTGGGTACAAGTGAACTCCCCAGGGGAGCCTTTATGCAGCCCCACATGCAACTGGACCCTCCGTGTTCACTCTTTCATAGCAAGCCTAAATATAGCCCTTGCACGCCTGGCAGTCGACTGAAAGCTCGGGCTACAGAAAATGTGTTACGAGCCCCATTCGCCCATCCAAAAGTGCCCCCAAAGGAAGGCTTTGGGTACATCTGAGCTCCCCAGGGGAGCTTTTATGCAGCCCCACATGGAACTGGACCCTCCGTGTTCGCTCTTTACGGCAACCCTAAATATAACCCTAGCCAGCATTGCAGAAGACTGAAAACTCGGGCCACAGAAAAATCGTTTCAAGCCCCTTTCGCCCTTCCAGAAGTGCCCCCAAAGGAAGGCTTTGGGTACAAGTGAACTCCCCAGGGGAGCCTTTACGCAGCCCCACATGCAACTGGACCCTCCGGGTTCACTCTTTCACCGCAAGCCTAAATATAGCCCTAGCACGCCTGGCAGTCGACTGAAAGCTCGGGCCACAGAAAATGTGTTACGAGCCCCATTCGCCCATCCAAAAGTGCCCCCAAAGGAAGGCTTTGGGTACAAGTGAACTCCCCAGGGGAGCCTTTATGCAGCCCCACATGCAACTGGACCCTCCGGGTTCACTCTTTCTCAGCAACCCTAAATATATCCCTCGGCGCAATGGGAGAAGACTGAAAAAGCGGGCCTCAGAAAACGCATTGCGATTCCCCTTGGACCATCCAAAGGTTCTCCCAAAGGAAGGCTTTGGGTACAACTGAACTCCCCAGGGGAGCCTTTATGCAGGCCCATACGCAACTGGACCCCCCGTGTTCGCTGTTTACAAGCAACCCTAAATATAACACTAGCCAGCATGGCAGAAAACTGAAAACTCGGGCCACAGAAAAAACGTTTCAAGCCCCATTCACCCATCCAGAAGTGCCCCCAAAGGAAGGCTTTGGGTACAACTGAACTCCCCAGGGGAGCCTTTATGCAGCCCCACATGCAACTGGACCCTCCGGGTTCACTCTTTCATAGCAAGCCTAAATATAGCCCTAGCACGCCTGGCAGTCGACTGAAAGCTCGGGCTACAGAAAATGTGTTACGAGCCCCATTCGCCCATCCAAAAGTGCCCCCAAAGGAAGGCTTTGGGTACATCTGAGCTCCCCAGGGGAGCTTTTATGCAGCCCCACATCGAACTGGACCCTCCGTGTTCGCTCTTTACGGCAACCCTAAATATAACCCTAGCCAGCATTGCAGAAGACTGAAAACTCGGGCCACAGAAAAATCGTTTCAAGCCCCTTTCGCCCATCCAGAAGTGCCCCCAAAGGAAGGCTTTGGGTACAAGTGAACTCCCCAGGGGAGCCTTTACGCAGCCCCACATGCAACTGGACCCTCCGGGTTCACTCTTTCACCGCAAGCCTAAATATAGCCCTAGCACGCCTGGCAGTCGACTGAAAGCTCGGGCCACAGAAAATGTGTTACGAGCCCCATTCGCCCATCCAAAAGTGCCCCCAAAGGAAGGCTTTGGGTACATCTGAACTCCCCAGGGGAGCCTTTATGCAGCCCCACATGCAACTGGACCCTCCGGGTTCACTGTTGACGAGCAACCCTAAATATACCCCTAGCCACCATGGCAGAAGACTGAAAATTCGGGGTCCAGAAAATGCGTTTCAAGCCCCATTCACCCATCCAGAAGTGCCCCGAAAGGAAGGCTTTGGGTACAAGTGAACTCCCCAGGGGAGCCTTTATGCAGCCCCACATGCAACTGGACCCTCCAGGTTCACTCTTTCACCGCAAGCCTAAATATAGCCCTCAGCGCAATGGGAGAAGACTGAAAAAGCGGGCCTCAGAAAACGCATTGCGATTCCCCTTGGACCATCCAAAAGTGCACTCAAAGGAAGGCTTTGGGTACAACTGGACTCCCCAGGGGAGCCTTTATGCAGCCCCACATGCAACTGGACCCTCCGTATTCGCTCTTTCACAGCAACACTAAATATATCCCTGGCCCGCCTGGCAGTCGACAGAAAACTCGGGCCCCAGAAAATGCATTAAAAGCCTAATTCGCCCATCCAAAAGTGCCCCTAGAGGAAGGCTTTGGGTACAAGTGAACTCCCCAGGGGAGCCTTTATGCAGCCCCACATGCAACTGGACCCTCCGGGTTCACTCTTTCACCGCAAGCCTAAATATAGCCCTAGCACGCCTGGCAGTGGACTGAAAGATCGGGCTCCAGAAAATGTGTTACGAGCCCCATTCGCGCATCCAAAAGTGCCCCCAAAGGAAGGCTTTGGGTACATCTGAACTCCCCAGGGGAGCCTTTATGCAGCCCCACATGCAACTGGACCCTCCTTGTTCACTGTTTACGAGCAACCCTAAATATAACCCTAGCCAGCATGTCAGAAGACTGAAAACTCGGGCCACAGAAAAAGCGTTTCAAGCCCCTTTCGCCGATCCAGAAGTTCCCCCAAAGGAAGGCTTTGGGTACAAGTGAACTCCCCAGGGGAGCCTTTATGCAGCCCCACATGCAACTGGACCCTCCTTGTTCACTGTTTACGAGCAACCCTAAATATACCCCTAGCCAGCATGGCAGAAGACTGAAAACTCGGGCTACAGAAAATGCATTTCAAGCCCCATTCACCCATCCAGAAGTGCCCCCAAAGGAAGGCTTTGGGTACAGGTGAACTCCCCAGGGGAGCCTTTATGCAGCCCCACATGCAACTGGACCCTCCGGGTTCACTCTTTCATAGCAAGCCTAAATATAGCCCTAGCACGCCTGGCAGTCGACTGAAAGCTCGGGCCACAGAAAATGTGTTACGAGCCCAATTCGCCCATCCAAAAGTGCCCCCAAAGGAAGGCTTTGGGTACATCTGAGCTCCCCAGGGGAGCCTTTATGCAGCCCCACATGCAACTGGACCCTCCGTGTTCGCTCTTTACGGCAACCCTAAATATAGCCCTCGGCGCAATGGGAGAAGACTGAAAAAGCGGGCCTCAGAAAATGCATTGCGATTCCCCTTGGACCATCCAAAAGTTCTCCCAAAGGAAGGCTTTGGGTACAACTGAACTCCCCAGGGGAGCCTTTATGCAGGCCCATACGCAACTGGACCCCCCGTGTTCGCTGTTTAGAAGCAACCCTAAATATAACACTAGCCAGCATGGCAGAAAACTGAAAACTCGGGCCACAGAAAAAGCGTTTCAAGCCCCATTCACCCATCCAGAAGTGCCCCCAAAGGAAGGCTTTGGGTACAACTGAACTCCCCAGGGGAGCCTTTATGCAGCCCCACATGCAACTGGACCCTCCGTATTCACTCTTTCACAGCAACCCTAAATATAGCCCTGGCCCGCCTGGCAGTCGACTGAAAACTCGGGCCACAGAAAATGCATTAAAAGCCTAATTCGCCCCTCCAAAAGTGCCCCCAGAGGAAGGCTTTGGGTACAAATGGACTCCCCAGGGGAGCCTTAACGCAGCCCCACATGCAACAGGACCCTCCGTATTCGCTCTTTCACAGCAACCCTAAATATAGCCCTGGCCTGCCTGGCAGTCGACTGAAAACTCGGGCTCCAGAAAATGCGTTAAAACCCTTATTCGCCCATCCAAAAGTGCCCCCAGAGGAAGGCTTTGGGTACAACTGAACTCCCCAGGGGAGCCTTTATGCAGCCCCACATGCAACTGGACCCTCCGGTTTCACTCTTTCACCGCAAGCCTAAATATAGCCCTAGCACGCCTGGCAGTCGACTGAAAGCTCGGGCCACAGAAAATGTGTTACGAGCCCCATTCGCCTATCCAAAAGTGCCCCCAAAGGAAGGCTTTGGGTACATCTGAATTCCCCAGGGGAGCCTTTATGCAGCCCCACATGCAACTGGACCCTCCGGGTTCACTCTTTCACCGCAACCCTAAATATAGCCCTCGGCGCAATGGGAGAAGACTGAAAAAGCGGGCCTCAGAAAACGCATTGCGATTCCCCTTGGACCATCCAAAAGTGCTCCCAAAGGAAGGCTTTGGGTACAGCTGGACTCCCCAGGGGAGCCTTAACGCAGCCCCACATGCAACTGGACCCTCCGTATTCGCTCTTTCACAGCAACCCTAAATATAGCCCTGGCCCGCCTGGCAGTCGACTGAAAAATCGGGCCCCAGAAAACGTGCTACAAGCCCCATTCACCCATCCAAAAGTGCCCCCAAAGGAAGGCTTTGGGTAGAACTGAACTCCCCAGGGGAGCCTTTATGCAGCCCCATACGCAACTGGACCCCCGTGTTCGCTGTTTACAAGCAACCCTAAATATAACACTAGCCAGCATGGCAGAAAACTGAAAACTCGAGCCACAGAAAAAGCGTTTCAAGCCCCATTCACCCATCCAGAAGTGCCCCCAAAGGAAGGCTTTGGGTACAACTGAACTCCCCAGGGGAGCCTTTATGCAGCCCCACATGCAACTGGACCCTCCGTATTCGCTCTTTCACAGCAACCCTAAATATAGCCCTGGCCCGCCTGGCAGTCGACTGAAAACTCGGGCCACAGAAAATGCATTAAAAGCCTAATTCTCCCCTCCAAAAGTGCCCCCAGAGGAAGGCTTTGGGTACAAATGGACTCCCCAGGGGAGCCTTAACGCAGCCCCACATGCAACTGGACCCTCCGTATTCGCTCTTTCACAGCAACCCTAAATATAGCCCTGCCCCGCCTGGCAGTCGACTGAAAACTCGGGCCACAGAAAATGCATTAAAAGCCTAATTCGCCCATCCAAAAGTGCCCCCAGAGGAAGGCTTTGGGTACAACTGAACTCCCCAGGGGAGCCTTTACGCAGCTCCACATGCAACTGGACCCTCCTTGTTCACTGTTTACGAGCAACCCTAAATATACCCCTAGCCACCATGGCAGAAGACTGAAAACTCGGGCTCCAGAAAATGCGTTTCAAGCCCCATTCACCCATCCAGAAGTGCCTCCAAAGGAAGGCTTTGGGTACAACTGAACTCCCCAGGGGAGCCTTTATGCAGCCCCACATGCAACTGGACCCTCCGTATTCGCTCTTTCACAGCAACCCTAAGTATAACCCTGGCCCTCATGGTAGACGACTGAAAAATCGGGCCCCAGAAAACGTGCTACAAGCCCCATTCGCCCATCCAAAAGTGCCCCCAAAGGAAGGCTTTGGGTACAACTGAACTCCCCAGGGGAGCCTTTATGCAGCCCCACATGCAACTGGACCCTCCGTATTCGCTCTTTCACAGCAACCCTAAATATAGCCCTGGCCCGCCTGGCAGTCGACTGAAAACTCGGGCTCCAGAAAATGCGTTAAAAGCCTAATTCGCCCCTCCAAAAGTGCCCCCAGAGGAAGGCTTTGGGTACAAGTGAACTCCCCAGGGGAGCCTTAACGCAGCCCCACATGCAACTGGACCCTCCGGGTTCACTCTTTCACAGCAACCCTAAATATAGCCCTCAGCGCAATGGGAGAAGACTGAAAAAGCGGGCCTCAGAAAACGCATTGTGATTCCCCTTGGACCATCCAAAAGTGCACTCAAAGGAAGGCTTTGGGTACAACTGGACTCCCCAGGGGAGCCTTTATGCAGCCCCACATGCAACTGGACCCTCCGTATTCGCTCTTTCACAGCAACACTAAATATATCCCTGGCCCGCCTGGCAGTCGACTGAAAACTCGGGCCCCAGAAAATGCATTAAAAGCCTAATTCGCCCATCCAAAAGTGCCCCCAAAGGAAGGCTTTGGGTACATCTGAACTCCCCAGGGGAGCCTTTACGCAGCCCCACATGCAACTGGACCCTCCTTGTTCACTGTTTACGAGCAACCCTAAATATAACCCTAGCCAGCATGTCAGAAGACTGAAAACTCGGGCCACAGAAAAAGCGTTTCAAGCCCCTTTCGCCGATCCAGAAGTTCCCCCAAAGGAAGGCTTTGGGTACAAGTGAACTCCCCAGGGGAGCCTTTATGCAGCCCCACATGCAACTGGACCCTCCTTGTTCACTGTTTACGAGCAACCCTAAATATACCCCTAGCCACCATGGCAGAAGACTGAAAACTCGGGCTCCAGAAAATGCATTTCAAGCCCCATTCACCCATCCAGAAGTGCCCCGAAAGGAAGGCTTTGGGTACAAGTGAACTCCCCAGGGGAGCCTTTATGCAGCCCCACATGCAACTGGACCCTCCGGGTTCACTCTTTCATAGCAAGCCTAAATATAGCCCTAGCACGCCTGGCAATCGACTGAAAGTTCGAGCCACAGAAAATGTGTTACGAGCCCCATTCGCCCATCCAAAAGTGCCCCCAAAGGAAGGCTTTGGGTACATCTGAACTCCCCAGGGGAGCCTTTATGCAGCCCCACATGCAACTGGACCCTCCGTGTTCGCTCTTTACGGCAACCCTAAATATAATCCTAGCCAGCATTGCAGAAGACTGAAAACTCGGGCCACAGAAAAATCGTTTCAAGCCCCTTTCGCCCATCCAGAAGTGCCCCCAAAGGAAGGCTTTGGGTACAACTGAACTCCCCAGGGGAGCCTTTACGCAGCCCCACATGCAACTGGACCCTCCGTATTCACTCTTTCACAGCAACCCTAAATATAGCCCTGGCCCGCCTGGCAGTCGACTGAAAACTCGGGCCACAGAAAATGCATTAAAAGCCTAATTCGCCCCTCCAAAAGTGCCCCCAGAGGAAGGCTTTGGGTACAAATGGACTCCCCAGGGGAGCCTTAACGCAGCCCCACATGCAACAGGACCCTCCGTATTCGCTCTTTCACAGCAACCCTAAATATAGCCCTGGCCTGCCTGGCAGTCGACTGAAAACTCGGGCTCCAGAAAATGCGTTAAAACCCTTATTCGCCCATCCAAAAGTGCCCCCAGAGGAAGGCTTTGGGTACAACTGAACTCCCCAGGGGAGCCTTTATGCAGCCCCACATGCAACTGGACCCTCCGGTTTCACTCTTTCACCGCAAGCCTAAATATAGCCCTAGCACGCCTGGCAGTCGACTGAAAGCTCGGGCCACAGAAAATGTGTTACGAGCCCCATTCGCCTATCCAAAAGTGCCCCCAAAGGAAGGCTTTGGGTACATCTGAATTCCCCAGGGGAGCCTTTATGCAGCCCCACATGCAACTGGACCCTCCGGGTTCACTCTTTCACCGCAACCCTAAATATAGCCCTCGGCGCAATGGGAGAAGACTGAAAAAGCGGGCCTCAGAAAACGCATTGCGATTCCCCTTGGACCATCCAAAAGTGCTCCCAAAGGAAGGCTTTGGGTACAGCTGGACTCCCCAGGGGAGCCTTAACGCAGCCCCACATGCAACTGGACCCTCCGTATTCGCTCTTTCACAGCAACCCTAAATATAGCCCTGGCCCGCCTGGCAGTCGACTGAAAAATCGGGCCCCAGAAAACGTGCTACAAGCCCCATTCACCCATCCAAAAGTGCCCCCAAAGGAAGGCTTTGGGTACAACTGAACTCCCCAGGGGAGCCTTTATGCAGCCCCACATGCAACTGGACCCTCCGTATTCGCTCTTTCACAGCAACCCTAAATATAGCCCTGGCCCGCCTGGCAGTCGACTGAAAACTCGGGCTCCAGAAAATGCGTTAAAAGCCTAATTCGCCCCTCCAAAAGTGCCCCCAGAGGAAGGCTTTGGGTACAACTGGACTCCCCAGGGGAGCCTTAACGCAGCCCCACATGCAACTGGACCCTCCGGGTTCACTCTTTCACAGCAACCCTAAATATAGCCCTCAGCGCAATGGGAGAAGACTGAAAAAGCGGGCCTCAGAAAACGCATTGTGATTCCCCTTGGACCATCCAAAAGTGCACTCAAAGGAAGGCTTTGGGTACAACTGGACTCCCCAGGGGAGCCTTTATGCAGCCCCACATGCAACTGGACCCTCCGTATTCGCTCTTTCACAGCAACACTAAATATATCCCTGGCCCGCCTGGCAGTCGACTGAAAACTCGGGCCCCAGAAAATGCATTAAAAGCCTAATTCGCCCATCCAAAAGTGCCCCCAAAGGAAGGCTTTGGGTACATCTGAACTCCCCAGGGGAGCCTTTACGCAGCCCCACATGCAACTGGACCCTCCTTGTTCACTGTTTACGAGCAACCCTAAATATAACCCTAGCCAGCATGTCAGAAGACTGAAAACTCGGGCCACAGAAAAAGCGTTTCAAGCCCCTTTCGCCCATCCAGAAGTTCCCCCAAAGGAAGGCTTTGGGTACAAGTGAACTCCCCAGGGGAGCCTTTATGCAGCCCCACATGCAACTGGACCCTCCTTGTTCACTGTTTACGAGCAACCCTAAATATACCCCTAGCCACCATGGCAGAAGACTGAAAACTCGGGCTCCAGAAAATGCGTTTCAAGCCCCATTCACCCATCCAGAAGTGCCCCGAAAGGAAGGCTTTGGGTACAAGTGAACTCCCCAGGGGAGCCTTTATGCAGCCCCACATGCAACTGGACCCTCCGGGTTCACTCTTTCATAGCAAGCCTAAATATAGCCCTAGCACGCCTGGCAATCGACTGAAAGTTCGAGCCACAGAAAATGTGTTACGAGCCCCATTCGCCCATCCAAAAGTGCCCCCAAAGGAAGGCTTTGGGTACATCTGAACTCCCCAGGGGAGCCTTTATGCAGCCCCACATGCAACTGGACCCTCCGTGTTCGCTCTTTACGGCAACCCTAAATATAATCCTAGCCAGCATTGCAGAAGACTGAAAACTCGGGCCACAGAAAAATCGTTTCAAGCCCCTTTCGCCCATCCAGAAGTGCCCCCAAAGGAAGGCTTTGGGTACAACTGAACTCCCCAGGGGAGCCTTTACGCAGCCCCACATGCAACTGGACCCTCCGGGTTCACTCTTTCACCGCAAGCCTAAATATAGCCCTAGCACGCCTGGCAGTCGACTGAAAGCTCGGGCCACAGAAAATGTGTTACGAGCCCCATTCGCCCATCCAAAAGTGCCCCCAAAGGAAGGCTTTGGGTACATATGAACTGCCCAGGGGAGCCTTTATGCAGCCCCACATGCAACTGGACCCTCCGGGTTCACTCTTTCAGAGCAACCCTAAATATAGCCCTCGGCGCAATGGGAGAAGACTGAAAAAGCGGGCCTCAGAAAACGCATTGCGATTCCCCTTGGACTATCCAAAAGTGCTCCCAAAGGAAGGCTTTGGGTACAACTGAACTCCCCAGGGGAGCCTTTATGCAGGCCCATACGCAACTGGACCCCCCGTGTTCGCTGTTTACAAGCAACCCTAAATATATCCCTAGCCAGCATGGCAGAAAACTGAAAACTCGGGCCACAGAAAAAGCGTTTCAAGCCCCATTCACCCATCCAGAAGTGCCCCCAAAGGAAGGCTTTGGGTACAAGTGAACTCCCCAGGGGAGCCTTTATGCAGCCCCACATGCAACTGGACCCTCCGTATTCGCTCTTTCACAGCAACCCTAAATATAGCCCTGGCCCGCCTGGCAGTCGACTGAAAACTCGGGCCACAGAAAATGCATTAAAAGCCTAATTCGCCCCTCCAAAAGTGCCCCCAGAGGAAGGCTTTGGGTACAAATGGACTCCCCAGGGGAGCCTTAACGCAGCCCCACATGCAACTGGACCCTCCGTATTCGCTCTTTCACAGCAACCCTAAATATAGCCCTGGCCCGCCTGGCAGTCGACTGAAAACTCGGGCCACAGAAAATGCATTAAAAGCCTAATTCGCCCATCCAAAAGTGCCCCCAGAGGAAGGCTTTGGGTACAACTGAACTCCCCAGGGGAGCCTTTACGCAGCTCCACATGCAACTGGACCCTCCTTGTTCACTGTTTACGAGCAACCCTAAACATACCCCTAGCCACCATGGCAGAAGACTGAAAACTCGGGCTCCAGAAAATGCGTTTCAAGCCCCATTCACCCATCCAGAAGTGCCCCGAAAGGAAGGCTTTGGGTACAAGTGAACTCCCCAGGGGAGCCTTTATGCAGCCCCACATGCAACTGGACCCTCCGTATTCGCTCTTTCACAGCAACCCTAAGTATAACCCTGGCCCTCATGGTAGACGACTGAAAAATCGGGCCCCAGAAAAAGTGCTACAAGCCCCATTCGCCCATCCAAAAGTGCCCCCAAAGGAAGGCTTTGGGTAGAACTGAACTCCCCAGGGGAGCCTTTATGCAGGCCCATACGCAACTGGACCCCCCGTGTTTGCTGTTTACAAGCAACCCTAAATATAACACTAGCCAGCATGGCAGAAAACTGAAAACTCGGGCCACAGAAAAAGCGTTTCAAGCCCCATTCACCCATCCAGAAGTGCCCCGAAAGGAAGGCTTTGGGTACAAGTGAACTCCCCAGGGGAGCCTTTATGCAGCCCCACATGCAACTGGACCCTCCGTATTCGCTCTTTCACAGCAACCCTAAATATAGCCCTGGCCCGCCTGGCAGTCGACTGAAAACTCGGGCCCCAGAAAATGCGTTAAAAGCCTAATTCGCCCCTCCAAAAGTGCCCCCAGAGGAAGGCTTTGGGTACAACTGGACTCCCCAGGGGAGCCTTAACGCAGCCCCACATGCAACTGGACCCTCCGTATTCGCTCTTTCACAGCAACCCTAAATATAGCCCTGGCCCGCCTGGCAGTCGACTGAAAACTCGGGCCCCAGAAAATGCATTAAAAGCCTAATTCGCCCATCCAAAAGTGCCCCCAGAGGAAGGCTTTGGGTACAACTGAACTCCCCAGGGGAGCCTTTATGCAGCCCCACATGCAACTGGACCCTCCTTGTTCACTGTTTACGAGCAACCCTAAATATACCCCTAGCCACCATGGCAGAAGACTGAAAACTCGGGCCCCAGAAAATGCGTTTCAAGCCCCATTCACCCATCCAGAAGTGCCCCCAAAGGAAGGCTTTGGGTACAAGTGAACTCCCCAGGGGAGCCTTAACGCAGCCCCACATGCAACTGGACCCTCCGTATTCGCTCTTTCACCGCAAGCCTAAATATAGCCCTAGCCCGCCTGGCAGTCGACTGAAAGCTCGGGCCACAGAAAATGTGTTACGAGCCCCATTCGCCCATACAAAAGTGCCCCCAAAGGAAGGCTTTGGGTACAAGTGAACTCCCCAGGGGAGCCTTTATGCAGCCCCACATGCAACTGGACCCTCCGTGTTCGCTCTTTCACAGCAACCCTAAATATAACCCTGGCCCGCATGGTAGACGACTGAAAAATCGGGCCCCAGAAAACGTGCTACAAGCACCATTCGACCATCCAAAAGTGCCCCCAGAGGAAGGCTTTGGGTACAACTGAACTCCCCAGGGGAGCCTTTATGCAGGCCCATACGCAACTGGACCCCCCGTGTTCGCTGTTTACAAGCAATCCTAAATATAACACTAGCCAGCATGGCAGAAAACTGAAAACTCGGGCCACAGAAAAAGCGTTTCAAGCCCCATTCACCCATCCAGAAGTGCCCCCAAAGGAAGGCTTTGGGTACAAGTGAACTCCCCAGGGGAGCCTTTATGCAGCCCCACATACAACTGGACTCTCCGGGTTCACTCTTTCACAGCAACCCTAAATATAGCCCTGGCCCGCCTGGCAGTCGACTGAAAACTCGGGCCCCAGAAAATGCGTTAAAAGCCTAATTCGCCCATCCAAAAGTGCCCCCAGAGGAAGGCTTTGGGTACAACTGAACTCCCCAGGGGAGCCTTAATGCAGCCCCACATGCAACTGGACCCTCCGTATTCGCTCTTTACAGCAACCCTAAATATAACCCTGGCCCGCCTGGCAGTCGACTGAAAACTCGGGCCCCAGAAAATGCATTAAAAGCCTAATTCGCCCATCCAAAAGTGCCCCCAGAGGAAGGCTTTGGGTACAAGTGAACTCCCCAGGGGAGCCTTTACGCAGCCCCACATGCAACTGGACCCTCCTTGTTCACTGTTTACGAGCAACCCTAAATATAACCCTAGCCAGCATGGCAGAAGGCTGAAAACTCGGGCTCCAGAAAATGCGTTTCAAGCCCCATTCACCCATCCAGAAGTGCGCCCAAAGGAAGGCTTTGGGTAAACTGAACTCCCCAGGGGAGCCTTTATGCAGCCCCACATGCAACTGGACCCTCCGGGTTCACTCTTTCACCGCAACCCTAAATATAGCCCTAGCACGCCTGGCAGTCGACTGAAAGCTCGGGCCACAGAAAATGTGTTACGAGCCCCATTCGCCCATCCAAAAGTGCCCCCAAAGGAAGGCTTTGGGTACATCTGAACTCCCCAGGGGAGCCTTTATGCAGCCCCACATGCAACTGGACCCTTCGGGTTCACTCTTTCACCGCAAGCCTAAATATAGCCCTTGGCGCAATGGGAGAAGACTGAAAAAGCGGGCCTCAGAAAACGCATTGCGATTCCCCTTGGACCATCCAAAAGTGCACTCAAAGGAAGGCTTTGGGTACAACTGGACTCCCCAGGGGAGCCTTAACGCAGCCCCACATGCAACTGGACCCTCCGTGTTCGCTCTTTACAGCAACCCTAAATATAACCTTAGCCAGCATGTCAGAAGACTGAAAACACGGGCCACAGAAAAAGCGTTTCAAGCCCCTTTCGCCCATCCAGAAGTGCCCACAAAGGAAGGCTTTGGGTACATCTGATCTCCCCAGGGGAGCCTTTATGCAGCCCCAAATGCATCTGGACCCTCCGTATTCGCTCTTTCACAGCAACCCTAAATATAACCCAAACACGCCTCGCAGTCGACTGAAAACTCGGGCCCCAGAAAATGTGTTACAAGCCCCATTCGCCCATACAAAAGTGCCCCCAGAGGAAGGCTTTGGGTACATCTGAACTCCCCAGGGGAGCCTTTATGCAGCCCCACATGCAACTGGACCCTCCTTGTTCACTGTTTACGAGCAACCCTAAATATAACCCTAGCCAGCATGGCAGAAGACTGAAAACTCGGGCCACAGAAAAAGCGTTTCAAGCCCCTTTCGCCCATGCAGAAGTGCCCCCAAAGGAAGGCTTTGGGTACAACTGAACTCCCCAGGGGAGCCTTTATGCAGCCCCACATGCAACTGGACCCTCCGGGTTCACTCTTTCACCGCAAGCCTAAATATAGCCCTAGCACGCCTGGCAGTCGACTGAAAGCTCGGGCCACAGAAAATGTGTTACGAGCCCCATTCGCCCATCCAAAAGTGCCCCCAAAGGAAGGCTTTGGGTACATCTGAGCTCCCCAGGGGAGCCTTTATGCAGCCCCACATGCAACTGGACCCTCCGGGTTCACTCTTTCAATGCAAGCCTAAATATAGCCCTCGGCACAATGGGAGAAGACTGAAAAAGCGGGCCTCAGAAAACTCATTGCGATTCCCCTTGGACCATCCCAAAGTGCCCCCAAAGGAAGGCTTTGGGTACAACTGGACTTCCCAGGGGAGCCTTAACGCAGCCCCACATGGAACTGGACCCTCTGTATTCGCTCTTTCATAGCAACCCTAAATATAGCCCTGGCCCGCCTGGCAGTCGACTGAAAACTCGGACCCAGAAAATGCATTAAAAGCCTAATTCGCCCATCCAAAAGTGCCCCCAGAGGAAGGCTTTGGGTACATCTGAACTCCCCAGGGGAGCCTTTACGCAGCCCCACATGCAACTGGACCCTCCTTGTTCACTGTTTACGAGCAACCCTAAATATACCCCTAGCCACCATGGCAGAAGACTGAAAACTCGGGCTCCAGAAAATGCGTTTCAAGCCCCATTCACCCATCCAGAAGTGCCCCCAAAGGAAGGCTTTGCGTACAACTGAACTCCCCAGGGGAGCCTTTATGCAGCCCCACATGCAACTGGACCCTCCGGGTTCACTCTTTCACCGCAAGCCTAAATATAGCCCTAGCACGCCTGGCAGTCGACTGAAAGCTCGGGCCACAGAAAATGTGTTACGAGCCCCATTCGCCCATCCAAAAGTGCCCCTAGAGGAAGGCTTTGGGTACAAGTGAACTCCCCAGGGGAGCCTTTATGCAGCCCCACATGCAACTGGACCCTCCGTATTCGCTCTTTCACAGCAACCCTAAATATAGCCCTGGCCCGCCTGGCAGTCGACTGAAAACTCGGGCCCCAGAAAATGCATTAAAAGCCTATATCGCCCATCCAAATGTGACCCCAGAGGAAGGCTTTGGGTACAACTGAACTCCCCAGGGGAGCCTTTACGCAGCCCCACATGCAACTGGACCCTCCGTGTTCGCTCTTTACAGCAACCCTAAATATAACCCTAGCCAGCATGGCAGAAGACTGAAAAATCGGGCCACAGAAAAAGCGTTTGAAGCCCCTTTCGCCCATCCAGAAGTGCCCCAAAGGAAGGCTTTGGGTACATCTGAACTCCCCAGGGGAGCCCTTATGCAGCCCCACATGCAACTGGACCCTCCGTATTCGCTCTTTCACAGCAACCCTAAATATAACCCTGGCCCGCATGGCAGACGACTGAAAAATCGGGCCCCAGAAAACGTGCTACAAGCCCCATTCGACCATCCAAAAGTGCCCCCAAAGGAAGGCTTTGGGTACAACTGAACTCCCCAGGAGAGGCTTTATGCAGGCCCATACGCAACTGGATCCCCCGTGTTCGCTGTTTACAAGCAACCCTAAATATAACACTAGCCACCATGGCAGAAAACTGAAAACTCGGGCCACAGAAAAAGAGTTTCAAGCCCCATTCACCCATCCAGAAGTGCCCCCAAAGGAAGGCTTTGGGTACAACTGAACTCCCCAGGGGAGCCTTTACGCAGCCCCACATGCAACTGGACCCTCCGGGTTCACTCTTTCACAGCAACCCTAAATATAGCCCTGGCCCGCCTGGCAGTCGACTGAAAACTCGGGCCACAGAAAATGCATTAAAAGCCTAATTCGCCCATCCAAAAGTGCCCCCAGAGGAAGGCTTTGGGTACAACTGAACTCCCCAGGGGAGCCTTTACGCAGCTCCACATGCAACTGGACCCTCCTTGTTCACTGTTTACGAGCAACCCTAAATATACCCCTAGCCACCATGGCAGAAGACTGAAAACTCGGGCTCCAGAAAATGCGTTTCAAGCCCCATTCACCCATCCAGAAGTGCCCCCAAAGGAAGGCTTTGGGTACAACTGGACTCCCCAGGGGAGCCTTTATGCAGCCCCACATGCAACTGGACCCTCCGTATTCGCTCTTTCACCGCAAGCCTAAATATAGCCCTAGCACGCCTGGCAGTCGACTGAAAACTCGGGCCACAGAAAATGTGTTACGAGCCCCATTCGCCCATCGAAAAGTGCCCCTAGAGGAAGGCTTTGGGTACAACTGAACTCCCCAGGGGAGCCTTTACGCAGCCCCACATGCAACTGGACCCTCCGTGTTCGCTCTTTACAGCAACCCTAAATATAACCCTGGCCCGCATGGCAGACGACAGAAAAATCGGGCCCCAGAAAATGCGTTTCAAGCCCCATTCGACCATCCAAAAGTGTCCCCAAAGGAAGGCTTTGGGTACAACTGGACTCCCCAGGGGAGCCTTTACGCAGCCCCACATGCAACTGGACCCTCCTTGTTCACTGTTTACGAGCAACCCTGAATATAGCCCTAGCCACCATGGCAGAAGACTGAAAACTCGGGCCACAGAAAAAGTGTTTCAAGCCCCATTCACCCATCCAGAAGTGCCCCCAAAGGAAGGCTTTGGGTACAAGTGAACTCCCCAGGGGAGCCTTTATGCAGCCCCACATGCAACTGGACCCTCCGGGTTCACTCTTTCACCGCAAGCCTAAATATAGCCCTCGGCGCAATGGGAGAAGACTGAAAAAGCGGGCCTCAGAAAACGCATAACGATTCCCCTTGGACCATCCCAAAGTGCCCCCAAAGGAAGGCTTTGGGTACAACTGGACTCCCCAGGGGAGCCTTAACGCAGCCCCACATGCAACTGGACCCTCCGTATTCGCTCTTTCACAGCAACCCTAAATATAGCCCTGGCCCGCCTGGCAGTCGACTGAAAACTCGGGCCCCAGAAAATGCATTAGAAGCCTAATTCGCCCATCCAAAAGTGCCCCCAAAGGAAGGCTTTGGGTACAAGTGAACTCCCCAGGGGAGCCTTTATGCAGCCCCACATGCAACTGGACCCTACGGGTTCACTCTTTCACCACAAGCCTAAATATAGCCCTAGCACGCCTGGCAGTCGACTGAAAGCTCAGGCCACAGAAAATGTGTTACGAGTACCATTCGCCCATCCAAAAGTGCCCCCAGAGAAAGGCTTTGGGTACAACTGAACTCCCCAGGGGAGCCTTAACGCAGCCCCACATGCAACTGGACCCTTCGTATTCGCTCTTTCACAGCAACCCTAAATATAGCCCTAGCACGCCTGGCAGTCGACTGAAAGCTCGGGCCACAGAAAATGTGTTACGAGCCCCATTCGCCCATCCAAAAGTGCCTCCAAAGGAAGGCTTTGGGTACAACTGGACTCCCCAGGGGAGCCTTTACGCAGCCCCACATGCAACTGGACCCTCCTTGTTCACTGTTTACGAGCAACCCTGAATATAGCCCTAGCCACCATGGCAGAAGACTGAAAACTCGGGCCACAGAAAAAGCGTTTCAAGCCCCATTCACCCATCCAGAAGTGCCCCCAAAGGAAGGCTTTGGGTACAACTGAACTCCCCAGGGGAGCCTTTATGCAGCCCCACATTCAACTGGACCCTCCGGGTTCACTCTTTCACCGCAAGCCTAAATATAGCCCTCGGCGCAATGGGAGAAGACTGAAAAAGCGGGCCTCAGAAAACGCATAACTATTCCCCTTGGACCATCCCAAAGTGCCCCCAAAGGAAGGCTTTGGGTACAACTGGACTCCCCAGGGGAGCCTTAACGCAGCCCCACATGCAACTGGACCCTCCGTATTCGCTCTTTCACAGCAACCCTAAATATAGCCCTGGCCCGCCTGGCAGTCGACTGAAAACTCGGGCCACAGAAAATGCATTAAAAGCCTAATTCGCCCATCCAAAAGTGCCCCCAGAGGAAGGCTTTGGGTACAACTGAACTCCCCAGGGGAGCCTTTACGCAGCTCCACATGCAACTGGACCCTCCTTGTTCACTGTTTACGAGCAACCCTAAACATACCCCTAGCCACCATGGCAGAAGACTGAAAACTCGGGCTCCAGAAAATGCGTTTCAAGCCCCATTCACCCATCCAGAAGTGCCCCGAAAGGAAGGCTTTGGGTACAAGTGAACTCCCCAGGGGAGCCTTTATGCAGCCCCACATGCAACTGGACCCTCCGTATTCGCTCTTTCACAGCAACCCTAAGTATAACCCTGGCCCTCATGGTAGACGACTGAAAAATCGGGCCCCAGAAAAAGTGCTACAAGCCCCATTCGCCCATCCAAAAGTGCCCCCAAAGGAAGGCTTTGGGTAGAACTGAACTCCCCAGGGGAGCCTTTATGCAGGCCCATACGCAACTGGACCCCCCGTGTTTGCTGTTTACAAGCAACCCTAAATATAACACTAGCCAGCATGGCAGAAAACTGAAAACTCGGGCCACAGAAAAAGCGTTTCAAGCCCCATTCACCCATCCAGAAGTGCCCCGAAAGGAAGGCTTTGGGTACAAGTGAACTCCCCAGGGGAGCCTTTATGCAGCCCCACATGCAACTGGACCCTCCGTATTCGCTCTTTCACAGCAACCCTAAATATAGCCCTGGCCCGCCTGGCAGTCGACTGAAAACTCGGGCCCCAGAAAATGCGTTAAAAGCCTAATTCGCCCCTCCAAAAGTGCCCCCAGAGGAAGGCTTTGGGTACAACTGGACTCCCCAGGGGAGCCTTAACGCAGCCCCACATGCAACTGGACCCTCCGTATTCGCTCTTTCACAGCAACCCTAAATATAGCCCTGGCCCGCCTGGCAGTCGACTGAAAACTCGGGCCCCAGAAAATGCATTAAAAGCCTAATTCGCCCATCCAAAAGTGCCCCCAGAGGAAGGCTTTGGGTACAACTGAACTCCCCAGGGGAGCCTTTATGCAGCCCCACATGCAACTGGACCCTCCTTGTTCACTGTTTACGAGCAACCCTAAATATACCCCTAGCCACCATGGCAGAAGACTGAAAACTCGGGCCCCAGAAAATGCGTTTCAAGCCCCATTCACCCATCCAGAAGTGCCCCCAAAGGAAGGCTTTGGGTACAAGTGAACTCCCCAGGGGAGCCTTAACGCAGCCCCACATGCAACTGGACCCTCCGTATTCGCTCTTTCACCGCAAGCCTAAATATAGCCCTAGCCCGCCTGGCAGTCGACTGAAAGCTCGGGCCACAGAAAATGTGTTACGAGCCCCATTCGCCCATACAAAAGTGCCCCCAAAGGAAGGCTTTGGGTACAAGTGAACTCCCCAGGGGAGCCTTTATGCAGCCCCACATGCAACTGGACCCTCCGTGTTCGCTCTTTCACAGCAACCCTAAATATAACCCTGGCCCGCATGGTAGACGACTGAAAAATCGGGCCCCAGAAAACGTGCTACAAGCACCATTCGACCATCCAAAAGTGCCCCCAGAGGAAGGCTTTGGGTACAACTGAACTCCCCAGGGGAGCCTTTATGCAGGCCCATACGCAACTGGACCCCCCGTGTTCGCTGTTTACAAGCAATCCTAAATATAACACTAGCCAGCATGGCAGAAAACTGAAAACTCGGGCCACAGAAAAAGCGTTTCAAGCCCCATTCACCCATCCAGAAGTGCCCCCAAAGGAAGGCTTTGGGTACAAGTGAACTCCCCAGGGGAGCCTTTATGCAGCCCCACATACAACTGGACTCTCCGGGTTCACTCTTTCACAGCAACCCTAAATATAGCCCTGGCCCGCCTGGCAGTCGACTGAAAACTCGGGCCCCAGAAAATGCGTTAAAAGCCTAATTCGCCCATCCAAAAGTGCCCCCAGAGGAAGGCTTTGGGTACAACTGAACTCCCCAGGGGAGCCTTAATGCAGCCCCACATGCAACTGGACCCTCCGTATTCGCTCTTTACAGCAACCCTAAATATAACCCTGGCCCGCCTGGCAGTCGACTGAAAACTCGGGCCCCAGAAAATGCATTAAAAGCCTAATTCGCCCATCCAAAAGTGCCCCCAGAGGAAGGCTTTGGGTACAAGTGAACTCCCCAGGGGAGCCTTTACGCAGCCCCACATGCAACTGGACCCTCCTTGTTCACTGTTTACGAGCAACCCTAAATATAACCCTAGCCAGCATGGCAGAAGGCTGAAAACTCGGGCTCCAGAAAATGCGTTTCAAGCCCCATTCACCCATCCAGAAGTGCGCCCAAAGGAAGGCTTTGGGTAAACTGAACTCCCCAGGGGAGCCTTTATGCAGCCCCACATGCAACTGGACCCTCCGGGTTCACTCTTTCACCGCAACCCTAAATATAGCCCTAGCACGCCTGGCAGTCGACTGAAAGCTCGGGCCACAGAAAATGTGTTACGAGCCCCATTCGCCCATCCAAAAGTGCCCCCAAAGGAAGGCTTTGGGTACATCTGAACTCCCCAGGGGAGCCTTTATGCAGCCCCACATGCAACTGGACCCTTCGGGTTCACTCTTTCACCGCAAGCCTAAATATAGCCCTTGGCGCAATGGGAGAAGACTGAAAAAGCGGGCCTCAGAAAACGCATTGCGATTCCCCTTGGACCATCCAAAAGTGCACTCAAAGGAAGGCTTTGGGTACAACTGGACTCCCCAGGGGAGCCTTAACGCAGCCCCACATGCAACTGGACCCTCCGTGTTCGCTCTTTACAGCAACCCTAAATATAACCTTAGCCAGCATGTCAGAAGACTGAAAACACGGGCCACAGAAAAAGCGTTTCAAGCCCCTTTCGCCCATCCAGAAGTGCCCACAAAGGAAGGCTTTGGGTACATCTGATCTCCCCAGGGGAGCCTTTATGCAGCCCCAAATGCATCTGGACCCTCCGTATTCGCTCTTTCACAGCAACCCTAAATATAACCCAAACACGCCTCGCAGTCGACTGAAAACTCGGGCCCCAGAAAATGTGTTACAAGCCCCATTCGCCCATACAAAAGTGCCCCCAGAGGAAGGCTTTGGGTACATCTGAACTCCCCAGGGGAGCCTTTATGCAGCCCCACATGCAACTGGACCCTCCTTGTTCACTGTTTACGAGCAACCCTAAATATAACCCTAGCCAGCATGGCAGAAGACTGAAAACTCGGGCCACAGAAAAAGCGTTTCAAGCCCCTTTCGCCCATGCAGAAGTGCCCCAAAGGAAGGCTTTGGGTACAACTGAACTCCCCAGGGGAGCCTTTATGCAGCCCCACATGCAACTGGACCCTCCGGGTTCACTCTTTCACCGCAAGCCTAAATATAGCCCTAGCACGCCTGGCAGTCGACTGAAAGCTCGGGCCACAGAAAATGTGTTACGAGCCCCATTCGCCCATCCAAAAGTGCCCCCAAAGGAAGGCTTTGGGTACATCTGAGCTCCCCAGGGGAGCCTTTATGCAGCCCCACATGCAACTGGACCCTCCGGGTTCACTCTTTCAATGCAAGCCTAAATATAGCCCTCGGCACAATGGGAGAAGACTGAAAAAGCGGGCCTCAGAAAACTCATTGCGATTCCCCTTGGACCATCCCAAAGTGCCCCCAAAGGAAGGCTTTGGGTACAACTGGACTTCCCAGGGGAGCCTTAACGCAGCCCCACATGGAACTGGACCCTCTGTATTCGCTCTTTCATAGCAACCCTAAATATAGCCCTGGCCCGCCTGGCAGTCGACTGAAAACTCGGACCCAGAAAATGCATTAAAAGCCTAATTCGCCCATCCAAAAGTGCCCCCAGAGGAAGGCTTTGGGTACATCTGAACTCCCCAGGGGAGCCTTTACGCAGCCCCACATGCAACTGGACCCTCCTTGTTCACTGTTTACGAGCAACCCTAAATATACCCTAGCCACCATGGCAGAAGACTGAAAACTCGGGCTCCAGAAAATGCGTTTCAAGCCCCATTCACCCATCCAGAAGTGCCCCCAAAGGAAGGCTTTGCGTACAACTGAACTCCCCACGGGAGCCTTTATGCAGCCCCACATGCAACTGGACCCTCCGGGTTCACTCTTTCACCGCAAGCCTAAATATAGCCCTAGCACGCCTGGCAGTCGACTGAAAGCTCGGGCCACAGAAAATGTGTTACGAGCCCCATTCGCCCATCCAAAAGTGCCCCTAGAGGAAGGCTTTGGGTACAACTGAACTCCCCAGGGGAGCCTTTACGCAGCCCCACATGCAACTGGACCCTCCGTATTCGCTCTTTCACAGCAACCCTAAATATAGCCCTGGCCCGCCTGGCAGTCGACTGAAAACTCGGGCCCCAGAAAATGCGTTAAAAGCCTAATTCGCCCATCCAAAAGTGCCCCCAGAGGAACGCTTTGGGTACAACTGAACTCCCCAGGGGAGCGTTTATGCAGCCCCACATGCAACTGGACCCTCCGGGTTCACTCTTTCACCGCAAGCATAAATATAACCCTAGCAAGCCTGGAAGTCGACTGAAAGCTCGGGCCACATGAAATGTGTTACGAGCCCCATTCGCCCATCCAAAAGTGCCCCCAAAGGTAGGCTTTGGGTACATCTGAACTCCCAGGGGAGCCTTTACGCAGCCCCACATGCAACTGGACCCTCCTTGTTCACTGTTTACGAGCAACCCTAAATATACCCCTAGCCACCATGGCAGAAGACTGAAAACTCGGGCTCCATAAAATGTGTTTCAAGCCCCATTCACCCATCCAGAAGTGCCCCCAAAGGAAGGCTTTGGGTACAAGTGAACTCCCCAGGGGAGCCTTTATGCAGCCCCACATGCAACTGGACCCTCCGGGTTCACTCTTTCACCGCAAGCCTAAATATAGCCCTAGCACGCCTGGCAGTCTACTGAAAGCTCGGGCCACAGAAAATGTGTTACGAGCCCCATTCGCCCATCCAAAAGTGCCCCCAAAGGAAGGCTTTGGGTACATCTGAACTCCACAGGGGAGCCTTTATGCAGCCCCACATGGAACTGGACCCTCCGGGTTCACTCTTTCACCGCAAGCCTAAATATAGCCCTCGGCGCAATGGGAGAAGACTGAAAAAGCGGGCCTCAGAAAATGCATTGCGATTCCCCTTGGACCATCCAAAAGTGCCCCCAGAGGAAGGCTTTGGGTACAACTGAACTCCCCAGGGGAGCCTTTATGCAGCCCCACATGCAACTGGACCCTCCGTATTCGCTCTTTCACAGCAACCCTATATATACCCCTGGCCCGCCTGGCAGTCGACTGAAAACTCGGGCCCCAGAAAATGCATTAAAAGCCTATATCGCCCATCCAAATGTGACCCCAGAGGAAGGCTTTGGTACAACTGAACTCCCCAGGGGAGCCTTTACGCAGCCCCACATGCAACTGGACCCTCCGTGTTCGCTCTTTACAGCAACCCTAAATATAACCCTAGCCAGCATGGCAGAAGACTGAAAAATCGGGCCACAGAAAAAGCGTTTCAAGCCCCTTTCGCCCATCCAGAAGTGCCCCCAAAGGAAGGCTTTGGGTACATCTGAACTCCCCAGGG